>NW_027198798.1:0-27500 GCF_038502225.1 Cherax quadricarinatus
CTGCCACCACCATTACCGTCCAGGACCTCAACCACTGCCACCATCACTGCCACCACCATTACCGTCCAGGACCTCAACCACTGCCACCATCACTGCCACTACCACTACCATCCAGGACCTTAACCACTGCCACCATCACTGCCTCCACCACAACCTCCACCACTACCACCCTGCACCTCAACCACTGCCACTATCACTGCCAGAACCACTACCACTCTGGACCTCAACCACTGCCACCATCACTGCCACCATCACTGCCACCACCACTACCACCCTGGACCTCAACCACTGCCACCATCACTGCCACCATCACTGCCACCACCACCACCCTGCACCTCAACCACTGCCACCATCAATGCCACCACCACTACAACCCTGGACCTCAACCACTGCCACCACCATTACCGTCCAGGACCTCAACCACTGCCACCATCACTGCCACTACCACTACCACCCAGGGCCTCAACCACTGCCACCATCACTGCCACCACCACTACCATCCAGGACCTTAACCACTGCCACCATCACTGCCTCCACCACTACCTCCACCACTACCACCCTGCACCTCAACCACTGCCACCATCACTGCCGGAACCACTACCACCCTTGACCTCAACCACTGCCACCATCACTGCCACCATCACTGCCACCACCACCACCCTGGACCTCAACCACTGCCACCATCACTGCCAGAACCACTACCACCCTGGACCTCAACCACTGCCACCATCACTGCCACCATCACTGCCACCATCACTGCCACCACCACTACCACCCTGTACCTCAACCACTGCCACCATTACTGCCACCGCCACTACCTCCCAGGACCTCGACCACTGCTACCACCCAGGACCTCAACCACTGCCACCACCACTACCACCCAGGACCTCAACCACTGCCACCACCACTACCACCCTGGACCTCAACCTCTGCCACCATCACTGCCTCCACCACTACCACCCTGGACCTCAACCACTGCCATCATCACTGCCTCTGTCGTGGGGGTTCGAAAGGAGATATGATGGATGAAGATAAACACACTTGTGGATAGTAACACTATATATTGTCAGACTGTGGTAAGGAAGCCCAACCTGCCGTGCGTTGCCCAATAGACCTATGCGTGTACTGAGGAAGTTACAGAGGTACTCACGCACACATGCGCATCACGTGACGTCACACAGTCACTTGGCTTAGTAAGGGATTGTATATATAAAGCATATGGATGGTACTATGATACTCAGATAAGCTATACAACACATGTAAAGAGAATATATGACACAGCTTAAATGGGAAGAAATTACTTATTTAAAAAAATAAGTAACACTGTAAGCAAGGAGAACTCACATGGAAATAAAAAATTACTCAGCTGGATAAGCAACACTTTGAAAATCAAGATAAATTACTTTACTCAAATCATATTTACTCAAATTTACTTTAAATTGAATTACTGGCACAGTGAGTTGTCTTTACTCTCAATTCAATAAGAAAATTCAACAATAAAATGATAAATCAATCAAAAATGTTAAAATGGAATCAAAGCTTGTGGAAAGTTAAAACAAAATGGGAAAGCAATTCTTAATACAAAAGATTAAGTGACACACATGGAACAAAATATTATGCGCAGAAAATGTAAAACTGAAATCACAGAATATTGCACTGAAATAAACTGTTGCAATATTGCAAATAACAATTTCTAAACAAAAGCACTGCACAACACTACATAAAAATTCTGCAAGAAAAACTTTAATGGCAACACAATGTTTACACAAGAATTATTGTAAAATGAGTCAATGTTGCAATGATAAAAAAAATTACACACACAAGAAAATTCAGTTTACAAGAAAAAAAAATATATCATCAAGGAATGAAGTGATTGAACACTTTAACTCTTAATTGCAGAGGGGGGGTTGTCCTCACCTCACCTGAAGTATTCAGTCTGGTCTAGACTCGCAGGGTGGTTGGACGTATTCCAGACAAAGTGCCTAAATCTTCCTTATAGGCCCTAGTTGGAAGATCATCCCTTGTCTCATTATTGTTTGTTCTGGACTCTGTTCACAGAACATTGTATAGACTTAGTGATTTTCGACATTGTACTGAGGTTGTGTGTCGCTTAGACACTCTGAGCAACTCAGGTCCTGAGCTGTAGCTTCTGACCTAACTTGTACTGGTATCTGTGTATTGTCACAGTCGAGTGATTTTCTTATGCTGAACTTAGATTCAGTATTATGGGTGTTTTGTGACTTTTGTGGAGGATCTGCAGATGGTCCCTACTTAGTGTCGTTATATTATCTCCTTGTTCCTGATTCTGTGTCGCAGTTGCTTGTTATATTGCTATTGGGCTTAGCATTCTTTTTATTGTTCAAACAGACTGTTCTGACTGCCAGTTGGTCAAGAAGCTAGTTTATTTGAGGACTTTGTCAGTCACTTGTTTAAGTCTAGTCGAGTCTTGAGACATAGTGAACTACTTAGAGCACTTACACACATACACACAAACTTGTACATATTTGTAATATCTTATTAAATGTTAATGTACCAGATGGTACTTAAGAATTATAAATGTGATATGTGCTTTCAGCACAATAATATTGTACACGAGAGAAGTGATATTTTTTTAATTATTGTGAATAATTTAATTTAATTTGATGTACGCCTAGACAACTTAATGACTAATAAATTTATTAAATTTTAATTTCTCTAGTTAGTAGCCTACCAGTTGTAATCCAGAAGCACTATTGAATCATACTGAATTCTAATGGATAATTGGACAAGGATACTGAATACTTGTTAGGAAAACCCAGTAACAGGCTGGATGCTAGAAGGGAAGTCCTTTCTAGTATTCACTGGAGTTCTCTAAGCTTTTAGAATCGCGCTTTTTGTAACACTTGTGGATGGTAACACTATATATTGTCAAAATGTGGTTAGGGAGCCCAACCTGCCGTGCATTGCCTGGTAGACCTATGCGTGAACTGAGGAAGTTACAGAGGTACTCGCTCACGCATTCGCATCACGTGACGTCACACAGTCACTAGGCCTAGTAAGGGATTGTTTATATAAAACATATGGATGGTACTATGATACTCAGATAAGCTATACAACACATGTAGGGGGTCAGCATCTATGCTGACACCACCACTACCACCCTGGACCTCAACCACTGCCACCATCACTGCCACCACAACTACTGCCCAGGACCTCAATCACTCCCACCATCACTGCCACAGCCACTACCACCCTGGACCTCAACCACTGCCACAATCACTGCCACCACCACTACCACCATTTACCTCAACCACTGCCACCATTACTGCCACCACCACTACCTCCCAGAACCTCAACTACTGCCACCACCACTACCACCCAGGATCTCAACCACTGTCACCATCACTGCCACCACCACTACCAACCAAGGACCTCAACCACTGCCACCATCACTGCCTCCACCACTACCACCCTGGACCTCAACCACTGCCACCATCACTGCCTCCACCACTACCACCCTGGACCTCAACCACTGCCACCATCACTGCCTCCACCACTACTAGCCAGGACCTCAACCACTGCCACCATTACTGCCACCCCAACTACCAACCTGGACCTCAACCACTGCCACCATCACTGTCACAAGCACTACCACCCTGGACCTCAACCACTGCCACCATTACTGCCACCACCACTACCTCCTAGGACCTCAACTACTGCCACCACCACTGCCACCCAGGACCTCAAAAACTGCCACCATCACTGCCACCACCACTACCAACCCAGGACCTCAACCAATGCCACCATCACTGCCACCACCACTACCACCGTGGACCTCAACCACTGCCACCATCACTGCCTCCACCATTACCACCCTGGACCTCAACCACTGCCACCATCACTGCCACCACCACTACCACCCATTACCTCAACCACTGCCATCATCACTACCACAACCACTACCAATATGGACCTCAACCACTGCCACCATCACTGCCACCACCACTTCCACTCTGAATCTCAAACACTGCCACCATTACTGCCACCACCACTACCTCCCAGGGTGGTAGTGGTGGTGGCAGTGATGGTGGCAGTGAAAAAAAAACATACCATGGGCGGGATTTGAACCCGCGGTCGGAGAGTCTCAAAACTCCAGACAGTCGCGTTAGCCACTGGGCCAGTTAGCTTCAATAAGTTTCGTCCAATAAGGTCCATTTCTACACCACAGGGAGGTTAGCATAGGCTAAGCATAGGCTAAGTTTTTACAGACGAACCTCCCGCTAGCATGGCCGTGATGAACTCTAGCTCAAGTCCCATCAAAGCCGTCAACTTGATTCACGAAATCGTAATGACATGATTCCAAACAAACAATACCACGGGCGGGGTTTGAACCCACGATCGGAGAGTCTGGAGTTTTGAGACTCTCTGACCACGGGTTCAAATCCCGCCAATGGTATGTGTTTTTTTTCACTGCCACCATCACTGCCACCACCACTACCACCCTGGCCCTCAACCACTGCTACCATCACTGCCACCACCACTACCACCATGGACCTCAACCACTGCCACCATCACTGCCACCATCACTACCACCCTGGACCTCAACCACTGCCACCATCACTGCCACCACCACTACCACTCTGAACCTCAGCCACTGCCACCATTACTGCCACCACCACTACCTCCCAGGACCTCAACTACTGCCACCACCACTGCCACCCAGGACCTCAAAAACTGCCACCATCACTGCCACCACCACTACCAACCCAGGACCTCAACCACTGCCACCATCACTGCCACTACCACTACCACCCAGGGCCTCAACCACTGCCACCATCACTGCCACCACCACTACCATCCAGGACCTTAACCACTGCCACCATCACTGCCTCCACCACTACCTCCACCACTACCACCCTGCACCTCAACCACTGCCACCATCACTGCCAGAACCACTACCACCCTGGACCTCAACCACTGCCACCATCACTGCCACCACCACTACCACCCTGCACCTCAACCACTGCCACCATCACTGCCAGAACCACTACCACCCTGGACCTCAACCACTGCCACCATCACTGCCACCATCACTGCCACCACCACTACCACCATGTACCTCAACCACTGCCACCATTACTGCCACCGCCACTACCTCCCAGGACCTCGACCACTGCTACCACCCAGGACCTCAACCACTGCCACCACCACTACCACCCAGGATCTCAACCACTGCCACCATCACTGCCACCACCACTACCACCCTGGACCTCTACCTCTGCCACCATCACTGCCTCCACCACTACCACCCTGGACCTCAACCACTGCCATCATCACTGCCTCTGTCGTGGGGGTTCGAAAGGAGATATGATGGATGAAGATAAACACACTTGTGGATAGTAACACTATATATTGTCAGACTGTGGTAAGGGAGCCCAACCTGCCGTGCATTGCCCAGTAGACCTATGCGTGTACTGAGGAAGTTACAGAGGTACTCACGCACACATGCGCATCACGTGACGTCACACAATCACTTGGCTTAGTAAGGGATTGTATATATAAAGCATATGGATGGTACTATGATACTCAGATAAGCTATACAACACATGTAAAGAGAATATATGACACAGCTTAAATGGGAAGAAATTACTTATTTAAAAAAATAAGTAACACTCTAAGCAAGGAGAACTCACATGGAAATAAAAAATTACTCAGCTGGATAAGCAACACTTTGAAAATCAAGATAAATTACTTTACTCAAATCTTATTTACTCAAATTTACTTTAAATTGAATTACTGGCACAGTGAGTTGTCTTTACTCTCAATTCAATAAGAAAATTCAACAATAAAACGATAAATCAATCAAAAATGTTAAAATGGAATCAAAGCTTGTGGAAAGTTAAAACAAAATGGGAAAGCAATTCTTAATAAAAAAGATTAAGTGACACACATGGAACAAAATATTATGCGCAGAAAATGTAAAACTGAAATCACAGAATATTGCACTGAAATAAACTGTTGCAATATTGCAAATAACAATTTCTAAACAAAAGCACTGCAAAACACTACATAAAAATTCTGCAAGAAAAACTTTAATGGCAACACAATGTTTACACAAGAATTATTGTATAATGAGTCAATGTTGCAATGATAAAAAAAATTACACACACAAGAAAATTCAGTTTACAAGAAAAAAAAATATATCATCAAGGAATGAAGTGATTGAACACTTTAACTCTTAATTGCAGCTTAAGCAACACTTACTGAACAAGCAAAAGAATGATTTACTTTAAAAGAAAAACTTAAAAATTACACTAAGAGTGAATTTGTTCAACGAAATATAAAAATAATAGATGCAAAAACACAGTACAAAAAGGTTTGAACACTTACAGTGATGAAGAACACAACACATCAATATAAACACAATACTAGAATTTTCTTGAAATGAAACTTGAGGTATGAAAAATTTGGAAAATAATTGTCTTGTTTCAACAAAATAATGGCACTATTGTCTGTGGAGATAAGACAAATTAGAAACTGGCTAAATGAAAACAATTAACACAAGAATGTTCAACACACAGAGAAAAATAAAATAAAATGGCAAATGAATGAAAACCAAAACAGCAAGAATATACAAATGCTGGGAGAAAAAATATAACAGACAACACTGAGATGTGATGCAGAATATAAGGTAATAAATTACTGAATTACTTCACTGCAATACTGTGAACACAAGATAATTGTGAAGTGTAAACACAAGTTTATACTGCTGATATATTGCACACAACAAGGAAAAACATTAAAGTACTTACTTCAAGTATATATAAAGAAAAGGAGGACAACTCAACAGACATAAAATAAAGCAGGAAAATTAACACTAAAGAAAGAGGGAAAAAAAAATAATATTGCAAGCAGTATATAATAAACAATGAGTCTAATCAAGAGTTACTGAATGTCACTAAGAAATCGCTGGAAGCACAAAAAAAAAATATGTCTCAACACTTGCAAATGTCTCTATGAAAAAAATATTATTCATTAACACTGTAGCGACGTTGTAGAATGAGGTTGATGGTAATGGTCGAGTCTCGTGGCTGGCGGCATTCCTACTCCACACGTGACACCTCGAAGAATTTGCCCTTAAATCAACGATGGACCCACACAGGAGGCTTTTATGATGGCGCATCTGACGAAGGAACACTCTTGGCTCTTGACCCCCTAAGTGGTCCTTAAAAATATGATGCTAGAACCCATAATAAGGGCACTAAAACAGTGGTAGTGGGTGAGGTGGGTGGTTAAGTCAGCGCTGTGGTGACACACTGCGTGGTGACTGGGCCTATGGGATGAACGGCGTAAGCCACACTGGGGACACCCGCACTAGGCACGAAAATATTCTAAGCTGGCTGGCTTAAAAACAAACCCACAAAATACCACAACACCACAGGGATTGTAAAACACACAGGGTGGCTAGAACTGGAAGAACAAAGTGATGGAGAAAACTGTACCCACGTGGCTTGCTTGAGTACTGGGTTAGTCACCTGGGTTAGTTGTTGGCTGGCTTGGCTTAACCCTTCACACAGACTTTCTTGATAACTTGTAATGATGAGCACAGCAGAGGTGGAAAGCTGGCTTGGCAGGCAAGGCTGGATGGTGTAAGGCTGGCTGCACTGGGCTTAGGCTGACTCCTCCACGACAGACTGGCTTAGGTGGCTTGGCTTACATTGCAAACCAGGGTCAACCCCTTGGAGGCAAAGCAAATAGCAAAATAAACACTAATACACAGAGACTGACCAGTGAATAGTGCAGAGGGCTGGTAAAAGCTTACTTGGGGTAGCTGCCTTGGGGTTGTTGAGCATTACCCTTCTCGGGAGGCCTAGTATCGCAAGATGGCGACCGGTTCAGTAGAAATTTATCTCCAGAAATCACCGTAATCAAAAGAATTACAGGCCCTCTGATGCCACCATTTGTCGTGGGGGTTCGAAAGGAGATATGATGGGTGAAGATAAACACACTTGTTGTTGCAACCCCTGAATGGGTTGCAATGATTAATATGTATATAGATAATTATTACCTTTTCATATAATTTTATATTGCTTGTATTTGCGATAATAGCTAAATCGTAAATGTATTGCTTTATATTGTTATTTGACTTAGCTTCCTTTGGTTAGGTAGGATGTTACATATTTTGTGCTCAGTTCAAGTCTTGATTCTCTAACTACTGTAATTATCGCATTTGGCTCGTTAGACTGCCAGCTTCTGTTTCTGAGCTGCAGCTGTCCACGGAGCTATCACGTGATCGAGGGGGGGGGTGTCCTCACCTCACCTGAAGTATTCAGTCTGGTCAAGACTCGCTGGGTGGTTGGACGTATTCCAGACAAAGTGCCTAAATCTCCCTTATAGGCCCTAGTTGGAAGATCGTCCCTTGTCTCATTATTGTTAGTTCTGGACTCTGTTCACAGAACATTGTATAGACTTAGTGATTTTCGACATTGTACTGAGGTTGTGTGTCGCTTAGACACTCTGAGCAACTCAGGTCCTGAGCTGTAGCTTCTGACCTAACTTGTACTGGTATCTGTGTATTGTCACAGTCGAGTGATTTTCTTATGCTGAACTTAGATTCAGTATTATGGGTGTTTTGTGACTTTTGTGGAGGATCTGCAGATGGTCCCTACTTAGTGTCATTATATTATCTCCTTGTTCCTGATTCTGTGTCGCAGTTGCTTGTTATATTGCTATTGGGCTTAGCATTCTTTTTATTGTTCAAGAAGACTGTTCTGACTGCCAGTTGGTCAAGAAGCTAGTTTATTTGAGGACTTTGTCAGTCACTTGTTTAAGTCTAGTCGAGTCTTGAGACATAGTGAACTACTTAGAGCACTTACACACATACACACAAACTTGTACATATTTGTAATATCTTATTAAATGTTAATGTACCAGATGGTACTTAAGAATTATAAATGTGATATGTGCTTTCAGCACAATAATATTGTACACGAGAGAAGTGATATTTTTTTAATTACTGTGAATAATTTAATTTAATTTGATGTACGCCTAGACAACTTAATGACTAATAAATTTATTAAATTTTAATTTCTCTAGTTAGTAGCCTACCAGTTGTAATCCAGAAGCACTATTGAATCATACTGAATTCTAATGGATAATTGGACAAGGATACTGAATACTTGTTAGGAAAACCCAGTAACAGGCTGGATGCTAGAAGGGAAGTCCTTTCTAGTATTCACTGGAGTTCTCTAAGCTTTTAGAATCGCGCTTTTTGTAACACTTGTGGATGGTAACACTATATATTGTCAAAATGTGGTTAGGGAGCTCAACCTGCCGTGCATTGCCTGGTAGACCTATGCGTGAACTGAGGAAGTTACAGAGGTACTCGCTCACACATGCGCATCACGTGACGTCACACAGTCACTAGGCCTAGTAAGGGATTGTTTATATAAAACATATGGATGGTACTATGATACTCAGATAAGCTATACAACACATGTAGGGGGTCAGCATCTATGCTGACACCACCACTACCACCCTGGACCTCAACCACTGCCACCATCACTGCCACCACAACTACTGCCCAGGACCTCAACCACTCCCACCATCACTGCCACAGCCACTACCACCCTGGACCTCAACCACTGCCACAATCACTGCCACCACCACTACCACCATTTACCTCAACCACTGCCACCATTACTGCCACCACCACTACCTCCCAGAACCTCAACTACTGCCACCACCACTACCACCCTGGACCTCAACCACTGCCACCATTACTGCCACCACCACTACCACCCTGGACCTCAACCACTGCCAACGTCACTGCCACCACCACTACCACCAGGTACCTCAACCACTGCCACAATCACTGCCTCCACCACTACCACCCTGGACCTCAACCACTGCCTCCATCACTGCCTCCACCACTACCAGCCAGGACCTCAACCACTGCCACCATTACTGCCACCCTGGACCTCAACCACTGCCACCATTACTGCCAGCACCACTACAACCCTGGACCTCAACCACTGCCACCATTACTGCCACCACCACTACCTCCTAGGACCTCAACTACTGCCACCACCACTGCCACCCAGGCCTCAAAAACTGCCACCATCACTGCCACCACCACTACCAACCCAGGACCTCAACCAATGCCACCATCACTGCCACCACCACTACCACCGTGGACCTCAACCACTGCCACCATCACTGCCTCCACCATTACCACCCTGGACCTCAACCACTGCCACCATCACTGCCACCACCACTACCACCCAGGACCTCAACCACTGCCATCATCACTACCACAACCACTACCAATATGGACCTCAACCACTGCCACCATCACTGCCACCACCACTTCCACTCTGAATCTCAAACACTGCCACCATTACTGCCACCACCACTACCTCCCAGGGTGGTAGTGGTGGTGGCAGTGATGGTGGCAGTGAAAAAAAAACATACCATGGGCGGGATTTGAACCCGCGGTCGGAGAGTCTCAAAACTCCAGACAGTCGCGTTAGCCACTGGGCCAGTTAGCTTCAATAAGTTTCGTCCAATAAGGTGCATTTCTACACCACAGGGAGGTTAGCATAGGCTAAGCATAGGCTAAGTTTTTACAGACGAACCTCCCGCTAGCATGGCCGTGATGAACTCTAGCTCAAGTCCCATCAAAGCCGTCAACTTGATTCACGAAATCGTAATGACATGATTCCAAACAAACAATACCACGGGCGGGGTTTGAACCCACGATCGGAGAGTCTGGAGTTTTGAGACTCTCTGACCACGGGTTCAAATCCCGCCAATGGTATGTGTTTTTTTTCACTGCCACCATCACTGCCACCACCACTACCACCCTGGACCTCAACCACTGCCAACGTCACAGCCACCACCACTACCACCAGGTACCTCAACCACTGCCACCATCACTGCCTCCACCACTACCACCCTGGACCTCAACCACTGCCAACATCACTGCCTTCACCACTACCACTCTGAACCTCAGCCACTGCCACTATTACTGCCACCACCACTACCTCCCAGGACCTCAACTACTGCCACCACCACTGCCACCCAGGACCTCAAAAACTGCCACCATCACTGCCACCACCACTACCAACCCAGGACCTCAACCACTGCCACCATCACTGCCACTACCACTACCACCCAGGGCCTCAACCACTGCCACCATCACTGCCACCACCACTACCATCCAGGACCTTAACCACTGCCACCATCACTGCCTCCACCACTACCTCCACCACTACCAGCCTGGACCTCAACCACTGCCACCATTACTGTCACAACCACTACCACCCTGGACCTCAACCACTGCCACCATTACTGCCACCACCACTACCACCCTGGACCTCAACCACTGCCACCATCACTGCCTCCACCATTACCACCCTGGACCTCAACCACTGCCACCATCACTGCCACCATCACTGCCACCACCACTACCACCATGTACCTCAACCACTGCCACCATTATTGCCACCGCCACTACCTCCCAGGACCTCGACCACTGCTACCACCCAGGACCTCAACCACTGACACCACCACTACCACCCTGGACCTCAACCACTGCCACCATCACTGCCACCACCACTACCACCCTGGACCTCAACCACTGCCACCATCACTGCCTCCACCACTACCACCCTGGACCTCAACCACTGCCATCATCACTGCCTCTGTCGTGGGGGTTCGAAAGGAGATATGATGGATGAAGATAAACACAATTGTGGATAGTAACACTATATATTGTCAGACTGTGGTAAGGGAGCCCAACCTGCCGTGCATTGCCCAGTAGACCTATGCGTGTACTGAGGAAGTTACAGAGGTACTCACGCACACATGCGCATCACGTGACGTCACACAATCACTTGGCTTAGTAAGGGATTGTATATATAAAGCATATGGATGGTACTATGATACTCAGATAAGCTATACAACACATGTAAAGAGAATATATGACACAGCTTAAATGGGAAGAAATTACTTATTTAAAAAAATAAGTAACACTCTAAGCAAGGAGAACTCACATGGAAATAAAAAATTACTCAGCTGGATAAGCAACACTTTGAAAATCAAGATAAATTACTTTACTCAAATCTTATTTACTCAAATTTACTTTAAATTGAATTACTGGCACAGTGAGTTGTCTTTACTCTCAATTCAATAAGAAAATTCAACAATAAAACGATAAATCAATCAAAAATGTTAAAATGGAATCAAAGCTTGTGGAAAGTTAAAACAAAATGGGAAAGCAATTCTTAATAAAAAAGATTAAGTGACACACATGGAACAAAATATTATGCGCAGAAAATGTAAAACTGAAATCACAGAATATTGCACTGAAATAAACTGTTGCAATATTGCAAATAACAATTTCTAAACAAAAGCACTGCAAAACACTACATAAAAATTCTGCAAGAAAAACTTTAATGGCAACACAATGTTTACACAAGAATTATTGTATAATGAGTCAATGTTGCAATGATAAAAAAAATTACACACACAAGAAAATTCAGTTTACAAGAAAAAAAAATATATCATCAAGGAATGAAGTGATTGAACACTTTAACTCTTAATTGCAGCTTAAGCAACACTTACTGAACAAGCAAAAGAATGATTTACTTTAAAAGAAAAACTTAAAAATTACACTAAGAGTGAATTTGTTCAACGAAATATAAAAATAATAGATGCAAAAACACAGTACAAAAAGGTTTGAACACTTACAGTGATGAAGAACACAACACATCAATATAAACACAATACTAGAATTTTCTTGAAATGAAACTTGAGGTATGAAAAATTTGGAAAATAATTGTCTTGTTTCAACAAAATAATGGCACTATTGTCTGTGGAGATAAGACAAATTAGAAACTGGCTAAATGAAAACAATTAACACAAGAATGTTCAACACACAGAGAAAAATAAAATAAAATGGCAAATGAATGAAAACGAAAACAGCAAGAATATACAAATGCTGGGAGAAAAAATATAACAGACAACACTGAGATGTGATGCAGAATATAAGGTAATAAATTACTGAATTACTTCACTGCAATACTGTGAACACAAGATAATTGTGAAGTGTAAACACAAGTTTATACTGCTGATATATTGCACACAACAAGGAAAAACATTAAAGTACTTACTTCAAGTATATATAAAGAAAAGGAGGACAACACAACAGATATAAAATAAAGCAGGAAAATTAACACTAAAGAAAGAGGGAAAAAAATTAATATTGCAAGCAGTATATAATAAACAATGAGTCTAATCAAGAGTTACTGAATGTCACTAAGAAATCGCTGGAAGCACAAAAAAAAAATATGTCTCAACACTTGCAAATGTCTCTATGAAAAAAATATTATTCATTAACACTGTAGCGACGTTGTAGAATGAGGTTGATGGTAATGGTGGAGTCTTGTGGCTGGCGGCATTCCTACTCCACACGTGACACCTCGAAGAATTTGCCCTTAAATCAACGATGGACCCACACAGGAGGCTTTTATGATGGCGCATCTGACGAAGGAACACTCTTGGCTCTTGACCCCCTATGTGGTCCTTAAAAATATGATGCTAGAACCCATAATAAGGGCACTAAAACAGTGGTAGTGGGTGAGGTGGGTGGTTAAGGCAGCACTGTGGTGACACACTGCGTGGTGACTGGGCCTATGGGATGAACGGCGTAAGCCACACTGGGGACACCCGCACTAGGCACGAAAATATTCTAAGCTGGCTGGCTTAAAAACAAACCCACAAAATACCACAATACCACAGGGATTGTAAAACACACAGGGTGGCTAGAACTGGAAGAACAAAGTGATGGAGAAAACTGTACCCACGTGGCTTGCTTGAGTACTGGGTTAGTCACCTGGGTTAGTTGTTGGCTGGCTTGGCTTAACCCTTCACACAGACTTTCTTGATAACTTGTAATGATGAGCACAGCAGAGGTGGAAAGCTGGCTTGGCAGGCAAGGCTGGATGGTGTAAGGCTGGCTGCACTGGGCTTAGGCTGACTCCTCCACGACAGACTGGCTTAGGTGGCTTGGCTTACATTGCAAACCCGGGTCAACCCCTTGGAGGCAAAGGAAATAGCAAAATAAACACTAATACACAGAGACTGACCAGTGAATAGTGCAGAGGGCTGGTAAAAGCTTACTTGGGGTAGCTGCCTTGGGGTTGTTGAGCATTACCCTTCTCGGGAGGCCTAGTATCGCAAGATGGCGACCGGTTCAGTAGAAATTTATCTCCAGAAATCACCGTAATCAAAAGAATTACAGGCCCTCTGATGCCACCATTTGTCGTGGGGGTTCGAAAGGAGATATGATGGATGAAGATAAACACACTTGTTGTTGCAACCCCTGAATGGGTTGCAATGATTAATATGTATATAGATAATTATTACCTTTTAATATAATTTTATATTGCTTGTATTTGCGATAATAGCTAAATCGTAAATGTATTGCTTTATATTGTTATTTGACTTAGCTTCCTTTGGTTAGGTAGGATGTTACATATTTTGTGCTCAGTTCAAGTCTTGATTGTCTAACTACTGTAATTATCGCATTTGGCTCGTTAGACTGCCAGCTTCTGTTTCTGAGCTGCAGCTGTCCACGGAGCTATCACGTGATCGAGGGGGGGGGGTGTCCTCACCTCACCTGAAGTATTCAGTCTGGTCAAGACTCGCTGGGTGGTTGGACGTATTCCAGACAAAGTGCCTAAATCTCCCTTATAGGCCCTAGTTGGAAGATCGTCCCTTGTCTCATTATTGTTAGTTCTGGACTCTGTTCACAGAACATTGTATAGACTTAGTGATTTTCGACATTGTACTGAGGTTGTGTGTCGCTTAGACACTCTGAGCAACTCAGGTCCTGAGCTGTAGCTTCTGACCTAACTTGTACTGGTATCTGTGTATTGTCACAGTCGAGTGATTTTCTTATGCTGAACTTAGATTCAGTATTATGTAAGTTTTGTGACTTTTGTGAAGGATCTGCAGATGGTCCCTACTTAGTGTCGTTATATTATCTCCTTGTTCCTGATTCTGTGTCGCAGTTGCTTGTTATATTGCTATTAGGCTTAGCATTCTTTTTATTGTTCAAGCAGACTGTTCTGACTGCCAGTTGGTCAAGAAGCTAGTTTATTTGAGGACTTTGTCAGTCACTTGTTTAAGTCTAGTCGAGTCTTGAGACATAGTGAACTACTTAGAGCACTTAAACACATACACACAAACTTGTACATATTTGTAATATCTTATTAAATGTTAATGTACCAGATGGTACTTAAGAATTATAAATGTGATATGTGCTTTCAGCACAATAATATTGTACACGAGAGAAGTGATATTATTTTAATTACAGTGAATAATTTAATTTAATTTGATGTACGCCTAGACAACTTAATGACTAATAAATTTATTAAATTTTAATTTCTCTAGTTAGTAGCCTACCAGTTGTAATCCTGAAGCACTATTGAATCATACTGAATTCTAATGGATAATTGGACAAGGATACTGAATACTTGTTACAAAAACCCAGTAACAGGCTGGATGCTAGAAGGGAAGTCCTTTCTAGTATTCACTGGAGATCTCTAAGCTTTTAGAATCGCGTTTTTTGTAACACTTGTGGATGGTAACACTATATATTGTCAAAATGTGGTCAGGGAGCCCAACCTGCCATGCATTGCCTGGTAGACCTATGTGTAAACTGAGGAAGTTACAGAGGTACTCGCTCACACATGCGCATCACGTGACGTCACACAGTCACTAGGCCTATTAAGGGATTGTATATGTAAAACATATGGATGATACTATGATACTCAGATAAGCTATACAACACATGTAGGGGATCAGCATCTATGCTGACACCACCACTACCACACTGGACCTCAACCACTGCCACCATCACTGCCACCACAACTACTGCCCAGGACCTCAACCACTGCCACCATTACTGCCACCCCCACTGCCACCCTGGACCTCAACCACTGCCACCATCACTGCCACCACCACTACCACCGTTTACCTCAACCACTGCCACCATTACTGCCACCATCACTACCTCCCAGAACCTCAACTACTGCCACCACCACTACCACCCAGGATCTCAACCACTGTCACCATCACTGCCACCACCACTACCAACCAAGGACCTCAACCAATGCCACCATCACTGCCACCACCACTACCACCCTGAACCTCAACCACTGCCACAATCACTGCCTCCACCACTACCACCCTGGACCTCAACCACTGCCACTATCACTGCCACCACCACTACCACCCAGGACCTCAACCACTGCCATCATCACTGCCACATCCACTACCAACCTGGACCTCAACCACTGCCACCATCACTGCCACCACCACAACCACTCTGGACCACAGCCACTGCCACCATTACTGCCACCACCACTACCTCCCAGGACCTCAACTACTGCCACCACCACTGCCACCCAGGACCTCAAAAACTGCCAACGTCACAGCCACCACCACTACCACCAGGTACCTCAACCACTGCCACCATCACTGCCTCCACCACTACCACCCTGGACCTCAACCACTGCCACCATCACTGCCTCCACCACTACCACCCTGGACCTCAACCACTGCCACCATCACTGCCTCCACCACTACCACCCTGGACCTCAACCACTGCCTCCATTATTGCCACAGCCACTACCAATCAGGACCTCAATCACTGCCACCATCACTGTCATCACCACTTCCACTCTGAATCTCAAACACTGCCACCATTACTGCCACCACCACTACCTCCCAGGGTGGTAGTGGTGGTGGCAGTGATGGTGGCAGTGAAAAAAAACATACCATGAGCGGGATTTGAACCCGCGGTCGGAGAGTCTCAAAACTCCAGACAGTCGCGTTAGCCACTGGGCCAGTTAGCTTCAATAAGTTTCGTCCAACAAGGTGCATTTCTACACCACAGGGAGGTTAGCATAGGCTAAGCATAGGCTAAGTTTTTACAGACGAACCTCCCGCTAGCATGGCCGTGACGAACTCTAGCTCAAGTCCCATCAAAGCCGTCAACTTGATTCACGAAATCGTAATGACATGATTCCAAACAAAC
This sequence comes from Cherax quadricarinatus, assembly GCF_038502225.1. Lineage (NCBI taxonomy): Eukaryota > Metazoa > Arthropoda > Malacostraca > Decapoda > Parastacidae > Cherax > Cherax quadricarinatus. The sequence continues at coordinate 17,087 of NW_027198798.1, forward strand.
AATACCACGGGCGGGGTTTGAACCCACGATCGGAGAGTCTGGAGTTTTGAGACTCTCTGACCACGGGTTCAAATCCCGCCAATGGTATGGGTTTTTTTTCACTGCCACCATCACTGCCACCACCACTACCACCCTGGACCTCAACCACTGCTACCATCACTGCCACCACCACTACCACCATGGACCTCAACCACTGCCACCATCACTGCCACCATCACTACCACCATGGACCTCAACCACTGCCATCATCACTGCCACCACCACTACCACCATGGACCTCAACCACTGCCACCATCACTGCCACCACCACTTCCACTCTGAATCTCAAACACTGCCACCATTACTGCCACCACCACTACCTCCCAGGGTGGTAGTGGTGGTGGCAGTGATGGTGGCAGTGAAGAAAAACCATACCATGGGCGGGATTTGAACCCGCGGTCGGAGAGTCTCAAAACTCCAGACAGTCGCGTTAGCCACTGGGCCAGTTAGCTTCAATAAGTTTCGTCCAACAAGGTGCATTTCTACACCACAGGGAGGTTAGCTTAGGCTAAGCATAGGCTAAGTTTTTACAGACAAACCTCCCGCTAGCATGGCCGTGACGAACTCTAGCTCAAGTCCCATCAAAGCCGTCAACTTGATTCACGAAATTGTAATGACATGATTCCAAACAAACAATACCACGGGCGGGGTTTGAACCCACGATCGGAGAGTCTGGAGTTTTGAGACTCTCTGACCACGGGTTCAAATCCCGCCAATGGTATGTTTTTTTTTTCACTGCCACCATCACTGCCACCACCACTACCACCCTGGACCTCAACCACTGCCACCATCACTGCCACCACCACTACCACCCTGGACCTCAACCACTGCCACCATCACTGCCACCACCACTACCACCCTGGACCTCAACCACTGCCACCATCACTGCCACCACCACTACCACCCTGGACCTCAACCACTGCCAACGTCACAGCCACCACCACTACCACCAGGTACCTCAACCACTGCCACCACCACTACCACCCTGGACCTTACCCACTGCCACCACCACTACGACCCATGACCTCAACCACTGCCACCACAACTACCACCCTGGACCTTAACCACTGCCTCCACCACTACCACCCTGGACCTCAGCCACTGCCACCACCACTACCACTCTGGCCCTCAACCACTGCCACCACCACTACCACAATGGACCTCAACCATTGCCACCACCACTACCACCCTGGACCTAAACCATTGCCACCACCACTACCACCCAGGACCTCAACGACTGCTACCACCACTACCACCATGAACCTCAACCACTGACTCCACCACTACCACCCTGTTCCTCAACCACTGCCACCACCACTACCACCCAGGACAAAAACTGCCACCACCACTACCACCCTGGACCTCATCCACTGCCTCCACCACTACCACACTGGACCTCAACCACTGCCTCCACCACTACCACCCTGGACCTCAACCACTGCCAATACCACTACCACCCTGGACCTTAACCACTGCCACCACCACTACGACCCATGACCTCAACCACTGGCACCACAACTACCACCCTGGACCTTAACCACTGCCTCCACCGCTCCCACCTTGGACCTCAACGACTGCTACCACCACTACCACCATGGACCTCAGCCACTGCCACCACCACTACCACCCTGGCCCTCAACCACTGCCACCACCACTACCACAATGGACCTCAACCATTGCCACCACCACCACCACTACCACCCTGGACCTAGACCATTGCCACCACCACTACCACCCAGGACCTCAACGAACTGCTACCACCACTACCACCATGGACCTCAATCACTGCCTCCACCACTACCACCCTGTTCCTCAACCACTGCCACCACCACTACCACCCAGAACAAAAACTGCCACCATCACTACCACCCTGGACCTCAACCACTGCCTCCACCACTACCACCCTGGACCTCAACCACTGCCAATACCACTACCACCCTGGACCTTAACCACTGCCTCCACCACTAGAACCCTGGACCTCAACCACTGTAACCACCACTACCACCCTGGACCTCAGCCACTGCCACCACCACGACCACCCTGGACCTTAACCACTGCCAGCACCACTATCACCCTGGACCTCAACCATTACCACCCCCACTACCACCCTGGACCTCAACCACTGCCACCACCACTACCACCCAGGACAAAAACTACCTCCACCACTACCACCCAGGACCTTAACCACTGCTTCCACCACTACCACCCAGGACCTTAACCACTGCCTCCACCACTACCACCTTGGACCTCAACCACTGCCACCACCACTACCACCCTGGACCTTAACCACTGCCTCCACCACTACCAACCTGGACCTCAACCACTGCCACCACCACTACCACCCTGGACCTTAACCACTGCCTCCACCACTACCACCCTGAACCTTAACCACTACCACCACCACTACCACCCATTACCTCAACCACTGCCTCCACCACTACCACCCTGGACCTCAACCACTGCCTCTACCACTACCACCCTGGACCTCAACCACTGCCACCACCACTACCACCCTGGACCTTAACCACTGCCACCACCACTACCACCTTGGACCTCAACCACTGCCACCACCACTACCACCCTGGACCTTAACCACTGCCTCCACCACTACCAACCTGGACCTCAACCACTGCCTCTGCCACTACCACCCTCGACCTCAACCACTGCCACCACCACTACCACCCTTGACCTTAACCACTGCCACCACCACTACCACCCTTGACCTTAACCACTGCCTCCACCACTACCACCCTGGACCTCAATCACTGCCACCACTACCACCCTGGACCTTAACCGCTGCCACCACCACTTCCACCTGGACCTTAACCACTGCAACCATCAGTGCCTCCACCAGTACCACCCTGGACCTCGTCCACTGCCACCACTACTACCACCCAGGCTTCAACTACTGCCACCACCACTGCCACCCTCAACCTACACCACTGCCACCCCCACTACCACCTTCCACCACCACTACCATCACCACTGCTACCACCTTAGTTCCACACCTTTAACTTCCACAGCATTCCCCTACACCATCACTGTGTCACCGGATTCCTCTGTACCATCACTGTTGCACAGCATTCCTCTGTACTCTCACTGTGGCACAGCATTCCTCTGTACCATCACTGTGCCACAGCATTCCTCTGTACCAACGCTGTGCCACAACATTCCTCTGTACCATCACTGTGCCTCTGCATTCCTCTGTACCATCACTATGGCACAGCATTTCTCTGTACCATTACTGTGCCACTGCATTCCTCTGTACCATCACTGTGGCACAGCATTCCTCTGTACCGTTACTGTGTCACAGATTTCATCTCTACCATCACTGTGGCACAGCATCCCTCTGTACCATCACTGTGGCACAGCATTCCCCTGTACCATCACTGTGCCACAGCATTCCTCTGTACCAACGCTGTGCCTCAGAATTACTCTGTATCATCACTGTGCCACTGCATTCCTCTGTACCTTCACTGTGGCACAGCATTCCTCTGTACCATCACTGTGGCACAGCATTCCTCTGTACCATCACTGTGCCACTGCATTCCTCTGTACCATCACTGTAGCACAGCATTCCTATGTACCATCACTGTGGGACAGCATTCCTCTGTACCATCACTGTGCCACTGCATTCCTCTGTACCATCACTGTGGCACAGCATTCCTCTGTACCATCACTGTGGGACAGCATTCCTCTGTACCATCACTGTGCCATTGCACTCCTCTGTACCATCACTGTGGGACAGCATTCCTCTGTACCATCACTGTGGCACTGCATTCCTCTTTACCATCACTGTGGCACAGCATTCCTCTGTACCATCACTGTGCCACTGCATTCCTCTGTACCATCACTGTGGCACAGCATTCCTCTGTACCATCACTGTGGGACAGTATTCCTCTGTACCATCACTGTGCCATTGCATTCCTCTGCACCATCACTGTGGGACAGTATTCCTCTGTACCATCACTGTGTCACTGCATTCCTCTTTACCATCAATGTGGCACAGCATTCCTCTTTACCATCACTGTGGCACAGCATTCTCTGTACCATCGCTGTGCCACAGCATTCCTCTTTACCATCACTGTGGCACAGCATTCTCTGTATGGATATCTGCGTATGAGAAAGCTTAAGGTGTGTTGTGAGAGGGGGGGGGGGTCTGCGGCAGGACTGTGTTCCGCCACTCTGTAACTAACATCGCCCACACAACTCTACACAATCAACACTCAGCTTCTGTCTCCAAGTGTCTCCTTCTCACACCAGCATATATTACCACTACTGTGAATGTATCAATAGAATAATTAGACATGAGTATACATAGTTAACATAGGCTGAATAGATTACGTTACTTTATTGAATTTGACGTAGCAAGTAACAAAAGGTATTTGAGCATAAAATTACGTAAATTTAAATGCAACAATGATAATTAAGGACATGACAGAGCATCAGCAATTACATTACAATGACCACTAATATGTTTTATACTAATAGAGTAAGGCTGCATTCTGAGAGCCCACCTCATGATCCTAGCATTTTTACTCTTCATTGTGTTTATGTAGGCGAGTGGATTGTGGTCTGAAAAAACGTTAATTTTAAATGGGGAAGTGCCAAAATACACGTCAAAATGTTCCAAGGACACCACAAGAGCTAGAGCCTCTTTCTCAATAGTGGCATAATTTTTCTGGTGTTGTTTGAGCTTAAATGAATAGTAACATATAGGATGGAGAATGTCAGTGGATGTTGACTGTTGGAGCAGCACAGCACCCACTGCATAACCACTGTTGGAGCAGCACAGTACCCACTGCATAACTACTGTTGGAGCAGCACAGTACCCACTGCATAACCACTCGCATCTATATGTAAAAAGAAAGGAAGATTGAAATTAGGACTCCTCAATGCAGGAGCAGAGGAAGGCAAATGCTTCAACCTTGTAAACGAGTCTGAACATTCCCTAGTCCAGATGAACTGAACTTTGCTACTAGTAAGCTCAGTAAGAGGAGCAGCAATCTGAGAAAAGTTTGGACAGAACCTGCGATAATATCCTGTCATGCCCAGGAATCTCTGTACTCCCTTCCTATACTGTGGCATTCGGAATGTTGTCTCCTGTCTGTTGCACAAGACTGTTGCTCATATTCAGTCTCCACTACTATGATTGAGCCTCAACATGCCATGCTTGTCTACGCTATCCTGTCTCTACACTGATGTACATAACCATGAATATGCAGAGATACGACACTGTGTACTGCCCTAGTATGAGGGGCATAACTTAGTGAAATAGATACTGTAAAATGTAATAAGTGTTTGCACAAGAGTGACTCTGATTTATTTTGATATTACATTGTGTTATTAAAGTGACAAGAGTTATTATAAAAGTAATCATGTGAAAGACATTAACGCAACTCCTAGTGCGACCGTTTGTCGTGCTGGGGGTGCATTGCAGCCCCTGAATGGGTCACAATATATATAATGTATATTACCTGTTCATATAATTTTATATTGCTTATATTTGCGATAACAGCTAAATCGTAAATGTATTGCTTTATATTATTATTTGACTTAGATATATTTATTAGGTAGGATGTAACATTTACATATTATTCAGTTCGAGTGTTAAGTAGCTGACAGCATTGTCTAACTACTGTGTTTTCTCTTCACTCGTTATGCTTCCCGCTTCTCGGTGTTGCTGGGCAGCAGCAGTCCACAGACAGTCACATGATCAGGGGGGTTGATCACACCTAACCTAAAGTAATCTGGCTGGCCTGCATTGTCCTCATCACTTCCGAGCCATGTGGACGAGCTGTGCAGACGCTCCTGTTTGAGTTTGTTTTTGCGCAGTTTACCTGATTGAGCTGCCCCTAGCGTTGGTTGGTGGAAACTTTATTTTCTCTAACATGGCGCTGAATAGTAGAAGAAGAATCAATACTGTCTGCATTGAGATGATCCGTGGGTCTGTCACGGGATCCAACATGAATTTATTGTTACCAGCGATCATTCGCGATAGCTATGGAATAGCAAATGAGGAGATAAGTAGTGTTTCACTCAATGGAACGACAAGAATCTTCGTTAAAATGACGTCTGCACGAGTCTACGAGGCGGTGGTCGACAAGTATCAGGAGACCATCATACCGGTTAATACAGCTGTGTCGGTGCGACTCCATGATGTATCTCGACACTACACTTGGGTGAAAATCAGGAATGTGCCTTTTGAGGCGACTGATTTTGATATTAGCAGTGAACTGCGTACTTATGGGACGGTTCACGTAGCCACAGCAGGGAGATGGGCAACTGGACCGTATGTAGGTGCGCTGGAAGGATAAAATGACTCTTAGACACCCTATTCCTTCATATGTTGTGTTGAAAGAATTACGGACTCAAGTCTATGTAACGTATGCGGGGCAACAACGTACGTGTTGGCTATGTGGGTCATATGACCACATCGCAGCGCAGTGCGGGAAACGAAGTGGGTACCCGGCACAACAGCAATGGCAACAGCAGCCAGTGGGCGAGGTAGGCGATGAGCGAGAACAGTCTCTTGCTACGCCGCCCCAACAACGGTTGTTATGGAGTGAGGAGGTGGACAAAGAAAAGGAGCTCGAATAGCCAGTTGTAACGCTACAAGGAGAATCTCAGTCTTTGGACATACATCAGGTTTTTGAGGAGAGACTACCTAATATGGGTGAAGAAGTGGCGGCGTCTTTGGTAAAGGCGTTGGATGTCTTGTTAGAGGAATCGGTCTTAGATTAGGTGGGAGACCCAGGCTTAGTTCTGGGGACGGCTGTGAATGATGGTATGGCATGAGATGACGGTTTGTCGACGAGAGAGTCTAAAGGATTGAAGGTGCATGCAATAGAGGTGGAGGTGCATCAGGACGGTGCTTCAGATGTCAAAATGCAGGTGGAGGGCAGGACACGAAAGAGGACTGCAGCAGCATCGGATTCTGATGATGTGCTCACTCCTGCCCAACGCCCTGGGAAAAAGTCTTGGGTGGAGGTACAGCAGAGAGGGAATGGTGAACCCAAGGATCAAGGGATTGCAAAGGTGATTCACAATAAAGGGGAGAGGGACAGAGGTGTTGCAAAACGAACTGGGGTAAAGTCAATGCCGGGGACTAAAGGAAAACCCATTTGTTGAATTCAAGTGTTTTACTATAAACATTAACGGGTTGAGAGCTGAGAGGAAGCTTAAGTGGTTTAATGAGTATTTGGTGCGACTTGGTGTGGATGTGGTATTCTTACAGAACATAATTTTAGGCCTGGTTATGAGTTGGATATGAGTGGTTATAATGTGTACGTGGAACATGCGACACGTTTGAAAGGTGGGGCTGCCATTTTGGTAAAGGAAACTAGCCCGTTTATAGTAAGGCGTAGTGAAGGGGGGAGGGGAGGGTAATTAGAGTGGATGGAACCTGGGGTAGGGTTCCCATTAGTTTAGTATGTGTATATGGCCCGGCTGAGGGTGACGTGAGTATTAAAACTAAATTTGTTCAGGACGTACTGGTCTATTTTTTACGTGGTTTACCGAATGTTGCAATAATAGGCGGAGATTGGAATTGCGTGATACGTCGTAAAGATGTGGAGCCTAGAGGTGTGGGGTGTTGTTTGGGTATATTGGGGGATTTATTGACCGGGGTGGGGTTAAGGGATGTGTGTGGAGGGGAAGGGATGGTAGAGCATACCTTCATTAAACGAGGTTATGCGGCGAGGTTGGACCGAATGTACGTGCCTTGTGCGGTTACTGTGCGGAGGGTGAATGTGATAGATGTGGTTTTTTCGGATCATAGAGGAGTTGTAATAGATATGGATATTGAGGGTGTGCCTCAGAGGGGTCCATCATTTTGGAAATTGAATGTAAAGTTATTGCAGGAAGTGGATAGTCTTTTGTCTTTTGGACATATGTGGGATCGTTTAGTGGTAGAAGCACCATGGGATGTTGCCATTGTTAATTGGTGGGAAACGATAGCTAAAAAACGTATTAAGGAATATTATATTAATCGAGGGACGAGATATAATCAGTTACAATACGGTTTTCAAAAATATTTAGAGGGGCAGTTGCGTGAATGTTATGAACAAATTAATGCTAATTATCCTGTTACTGAAATTGAAAGTTTGAAGGAAAATACCCGGAATTTACAAAATGAGAGGTTTGATGGGGAAAGGCCTAAGGGCGGGATTGAGGAGGTTTTGTGGGGAGATCGGCCGTCGGCGTGTGTGTTGCGGAGTCAACACAGACGTCGCAAGGCAATGGAGTTAATGGGGTTGAATGTTCAGGTAGGTATGCAAGGGTATAAAGTGGATCAGGTGTTGACGACGACTGAGGGTATGAGTGGGTATATTGATGCTTGGGTTAAGTTGAAAACGCAAAGTGTGGGAATAAGCAAAATAGCATTACAGTCAATTGGAAGGTTTGTGCAGTGTGAGTTGACAGAGCATGATCGATTCGTTTTGGAAGGGCCGATAACGGAGTGTGAGACATGGGAAGCTTTATCCGGGGCGCAATTAGGTAAGGCACCAGGAATTGATGGGTTGCCCAGTGACTTTTATTTTCAAAATTGGAGAGTTTTAAAAGGGTTTTTGGTAAGATTATTCAATATCCTTAAGCAGGATCGGGTTTTAGGGGCACAGCAAAAGATGGCTGTGGTCGTTCAAGTGCCTAATGGTGAGCCATTAACAGTCAAAGACTATCGTGCTATTTCGTTATTGTGTGGTGATTATAAGATTTTTGCAAGAATTTTAGCTAACAGAATAAAAAAGGTCCTGGGTAAAGTGATTGATAAGGGACAATATGGGGTGCCGGGAAGATCTATGTATGACGGGCTTGGGTTGATTAGAAGTTTTATTGAAGAAAGAGTAAAATTGGGAGGGGGGGGGGTGTTGGCTATAGATTGGGAGGCGGCATATGATAGTGTAGAAAGGGAAGCGTTATGGAAGATTATGAGATGGCAGGGGTTTGGAGAGGAAATTATATCATGGGCCAAATTAATGTATCAAGATGCATCCTTGTGGGTGCAGGTAAATGGAAGGTTAGGAGAACAAATTCAGATGAGAAGGGATCTACGTCAAGGTTGTCCCCTTTCACAAATATTTTTTGCGTGTTTACAGGATCCCTTTTATAGAGGAATTAGGGTCTTATTAGCAGCAAATGGGGTTGGTGACAAAAGGGATGGGGGGGGGGGGGGGCTGGCATTGTTGGATATGTTGATGACACAAAGATTTTAGTAAGTGGTAACAGGGATTTGCCTCGGGTGGAAAAGTTAGTAAACGTTTTTGAAAAGGCTTCTGGTATGTCAATTAATAAGGAGAAAACGAAGTATATGGATCTTGGGGATGGGTTAAGTGAGGAATGTGAAGTAGTTGAAAGGTGGAAAAAGGTGGACCAATTACTGATATGTGGGATCGTTTATGTAAGTGACATCAAGTTAGCACAACAAATAAATTCAGAGCGTATTGTAGATGGTGTACTGAAGCGCCTTAGTGGTTTACGAGCTGCACATTTAACTTTGCATCAAAGAGTGATTACAACGAATGTCCTATTATATAGTAAACTTTGGCATGTAGCAGTAATATATCCGATACTTCGTAGTGAGATACAAAGGTTACAAAAGCGCGTTTTTAGATTCATTTGGGGTACTGGAAGCGAATGGTTAGGAAGAGCGGTTGTCACACTCCCGGTTGGCCGAGGAGGGCTGGGTCTTATAGCTGTTGAAAAGAGGATTATGAGTGTGTATTTGAAACGGAGGTATAAGCGGGAGGGGGGGGGCGAGGGAAGGCGGACTACATAAGATGTCAGGATATGCAACGGTGGTGGGGTGGGTAGGGAGTTCATAATAGGTGAGGCAATGTTACGGGTCATCATAAACATGAGAGATCCTTCACATATTAAATTGGGAAACCTTGATGGGGTGGATGGTAAGGCAGTGGTAGCGGTGGTAGAAGGGGTTTATCCGGTGTATGATTGGCGTAATATTTGGGGGCGTTTGAACAAATTGCGTTTAAAACCTAAAGTACGAGAAGTTATGTATATATTTTTACATGGGATCTTACCGTCTGGAATGGTTTTATTCCATAAGAGAATACGGGAGGATGGGATATGCAAGGCTTGTGGCGGATTGGAGACTGTTTTCCATATGGTGTATTTTTGCGAGTGTATTGAACTAATAAGGGTTTGGTTGGGTAAGGTAATAAGGTTAGTGGGAGGGGGAGGGTCTGCAGGTGTTGAGGGTTTTAAGCTTAGACATAGGTGGGGTGAATCAAATGGTAGAGAATGCGGTAGGGTATATAATTATGGATTATATTTATATGTCTTGGGCTATGAGAGGAGCGAACGTGTGTGAAAGAATTAATGCGTTAACAGCAACTTTTTATAGGACAAAGTGTAG
>NW_027198798.1:32500-35000 GCF_038502225.1 Cherax quadricarinatus
CTACGAGATGCTTGACTGTGGTGGAAACACTATCTGCTGACAACTTACATGTATTCTTCTCCATCAGTACACCGTTACTACAATAGTATCAATTATCGAGATCCTTTGCTTCACTCTCAGTAACTGCTATATCTCTCAGTCTTTCCAGTGACTGATCAACAAACTGATCCTTGATTAAATCATCATGAGTTAGAAATTCAGCGTCAGTTGTGTCTTGACTAGGTTGATGACAGGGGGGAGTCAGTGTTAATGATCCTGGGCAAAGAGCATCACTGAACAACATATTTGTTACAAAAAACGCGATTCTAAAAGCTTAGAGATCTCCAGTGAATACTAGAAAGGACTGCTCTTCTAGCATCCAGCCTGTTACTGGGTTTTCATAACAATTAGTCAGTATCCTTGTCCAATTATCCATTAGAATTCAGTATGATTCAGTAGTGCTTCAGGATTACAACTGGTAGGCTACTAACTAGAGAAATTAAAATTTAAATTTATTAATTAAGTTGTCTAGGCATATATCAAATTAAATTAAATTAAATTAATCACAATATTCAAAATAATATTAATCACTTCTCTCGTGTACAGTATTATTGTGCTGAAAGCACATGTCACATTTATAAGCCTTAAGTACCGTCTGGTACATTAACATTTAATATTATATATACAAATAAGTTTGTGTGTATGTGTGTAAGTGCTCTAAGTAGTTCGCTATGTCTCACGACTTGAGTAGACTTAAACGAGTGACTGACAAAGTCTTCAAATGAACTAACTTCTTGACCAACTGGCAGTCAGAACAGTCTGCTTGAACAATGAAAAGAATGCTAAGCCAAATAGCAACACAGAATCAGGAACAAGAAGATAATATAACGACACTAAGTAGGGACCATCAGCAGATCCTCCACAAAAGCGACAAAACTCCCATACTACTGAATCTAAGTTCAGCATAAGAAAATCCCTGACTGTGACAATGCACAGACACCAGTGCAAATTAGGAGTTAATGGGGTTGAATGTTCAGGTAGGTATGCAAGGGTATAAAGTGGATCAGGTGTTGACGACAACTGAGGGTATGAGTGGGTATATTGATGCTTGGGTTAAGTTGAAAACGCAAAGTGTGGGAATAAGCAAAATAGCATTACAGTCAATTGGAAGGTTAGTGCAGTGTGAGTTGACAGAGCATGATCGATTCGTTTTGGAAGGGCCGATAACGGAGTGTGAGACATGGGAAGCTTTATCCGGGGCGCAATTAGGTAAGGCACCAGGAATTGATGGGTTGCCCAGTGACTTTTATTTTTAAAATTGGAGAGTTTTAAAAGGGTTTTTGGTAAGATTATTCAATATCCTTAAGCAGGATCGGGTTTTAGGGGCACAGCAAAAGATGGCTGTGGTCGTTCAAGTGCCTAATGGTGAGCCATTAACAGTCAAAGACTATCGTGCTATTTCGTTATTGTGTGGTGATTATAAGATTTTTGCAAGAATTTTAGCTAACAGAATAAAAAAGGTCCTGGGTAAAGTGATTGATAAGGGACAATATGGGGTGCCGGGAAGATCTATGTATGACGGGCTTGGGTTGATTAGAAGTTTTATTGAAGAAAGAGTAAAATTGGGAGGGGGGGTGGTGTTGGCTATAGATTGGGAGGCGGCATATGATAGTGTAGAAAGGGAAGCGTTATGGAAGATTATGAGATGGCAGGGGTTTGGAGAGGAAATTATATCATGGGCCAAATTAATGTATCAAGATGCATCCTTGTGGGTGCAGGTAAATGGAAGGTTAGGAGAACAAATTCAGATGAGAAGGGATCTACGTCAAGGTTGTCCCCTTTCACAAATATTTTTTGCGTGTTTACAGGATCCCTTTTATAGAGGAATTAGGGTCTTATTAGCAGCAAATGGGGTTGGTGACAAAAGGGATGGGGGGGGGGGGGGCTGGCATTGTTGGATATGTTGATGACACAAAGATTTTAGTAAGTGGTAACAGGGATTTGCCTCGGGTGGAAAAGTTAGTAAACGTTTTTGAAAAGGCTTCTGGTATGTCAATTAATAAGGAGAAAACGAAGTATATGGATCTTGGGGATGGGTTAAGTGAGGAATGTGAAGTAGTTGAAAGGTGGAAAAAGGTGGACCAATTACTGATATGTGGGATCGTTTATGTAAGTGACATCAAGTTAGCACAACAAATAAATTCAGAGCGTATTGTAGATGGTGTACTGAAGCGCCTTAGTGGTTTACGAGCTGCACATTTAACTTTGCATCAAAGAGTGATTACAACGAATGTCCTATTATATAGTAAACTTTGGCATGTAGCAGTAATATATCCGATACTTCGTAGTGAAATACAAAGGTTACAAAAGCGCGTTTTTAGATTCATTTGGGGTACTGGAAGCGAATGGTTAGGAAGAGCGGTTGTCACACTCCCGGTTGGCCGAGGAGGGCTGGGTCTTATAGCTGTTGAAAAGAGGATTATGAGTGTGTATTTGAAACGTAGTTATAAGCGGGAGGGGG
>NW_027198799.1:5000-39431 GCF_038502225.1 Cherax quadricarinatus
CATATAACAGGAAGGGCACTGCAATGGATCAGAGAATACCTGACAGGGAGGCAACAACGAGTCATGGTACGTAATGATGTATCACAGTGGGCACCTGTGACGAGCGGGGTCCCACAGGGGTCGGTCCTAGGACCAGTGCTATTTTTGGTATATGTGAACGACATGACGGAAGGGTTAGACTCAGAAGTGTCCCTGTTTGCAGATGATGTGAAGTTAATGAGGAGAATTAAATCTGATGAGGACCAGGCAGGACTTCAAAGAGACCTGGACAGACTGGACACCTGGTCCAGCAAATGGCTTCTCGAATTTAATCCTGCCAAATGCAAAGTCATGAAGATAGGGGAAGGGCACAGAAGACCACAGACAGAGTATAGGCTAGGTGGCCAAAGACTGCAAACCTCACTCAAGGAGAAAGATCTTGGGGTGAGTATAACACCGAGCATGTCTCCGGAAGCACACATCAATCAGATAACTGCTGCAGCATATGGGCGCCTGGCAAACCTGAGAACAGCATTCCGATACCTTAGTAAGGAATCATTCAAGACACTGTACACCGTGTATGTCAGGCCCATACTGGAGTATGCAGCACCTGTTTGGAACCCGCACTTGATAAAGCACGTCAAGAAACTAGAGAAAGTACAAAGGTTTGCGACAAGGTTAGTTCCAGAGCTAAGGGGAATGTCCTATGAAGAAAGATTAAGGGAAATCGGCCTGACGACACTGGAGGACAGGAGGGTCAGGGGAGACATGATAACGACATATAAAATACTGCGTGGAATAGACAAGGTGGACAAAGACAGGATGTTCCAGGGAGGGGACACAGAAACAAGAGGCCACAATTGGAAGTTGAAGACACAAATGAGTCAGAGAGATAGTAGGAAGTATTTCTTCAGTCATAGAGTTGTAAGGCAGTGGAATAGCCTAGAAAATGACGTAGTGGAGGCAGGAACCATACACAGTTTTAAGACGAGGTTTGATAAAGCTCATGGAGCGGGGAGAGAGAGGGCCTAGTAGCAACCGGTGAAGAGGCGGGGCCAGGAGCTAGGACTCGACCCCTGCAACCACAAATAGGTGAGTACACACACACACACACACACACACACACACACACACGTGGTAATGCTTTATTTACAGAGTGCATATCAGAGTATTTTTCCAGAATGGTCTGTAATGTACCACTGTGAATAAAATATTTTGACATATCTTGAACATTTCTGAGCGAGTTGTCTCTGAATTCATTAATTTAATCACACTCCAGTACATAATGACGCAGGGTGAGATATTTCGTTTGGTCTACATCTGGTGGTGGTGATTTAACCTGCCAAAGATACTTGTAACCCAGCCGGAACCGGGCGGTAGTTACATCCAAGAGTCTGCTTATTTTGTTGGATGCATCATAGACATGTGGCTCCTCCTGCATGATAGAATGATGATAGATGAACTGAATTGTGTCAATCTCCCAGAGTCTTAAGTCAGTAAAATTCAGTTGAAGTTCTTTTCGTATTACTGTTCTCAAACTGCTAACTGGCGAGCCAAGATTTTAATCTACCCACTCTTTGAAAGCATACAGCTTAGCCAGTTTATCGGTTCTGTCATACATCTGAAGACCAATTTGAGATGGAATCCACAGCATGTGCACTCTGACTCCACTGTTCACAATCCTACCATACCTGTGTCTGGCTTCTGACACAAGCATGCCACAATTTATACTTAATGAGTTGAGAGCATTTATGGATGACAGAGAATCAGTTACAATTAAAGTGTCAACCTTAGATACATGGACACATTTCAGTGCAAGGAGTATGGCAAACAGTTCTGTTTGAAAGGTAGAGGCCCAGTTATTGATGCGTGCTCCAATTTCTTTATGAGAGCCATCACTCTGTATGGCAACAGCAGCACTAACAGCTGCACCAGTGGACTGGTGAACAGAACCATCAACGAATATAATTTGTGTAAGAGTGTGCTGTATGACTAAGTTATCAATACACCTTAAGGCATCATGTTTGGCTTCAAGGCGAAGCTTTGGGTGTGATTGAAGAAGTATTTTGGGGGGAAATGGAGGAATGGTAGTTTGGAACGGGGTAATATCCCATGGAGCGGAGAGGTGCCGCTGATGCCTTACTTAACATAGATCATGTATCTTGTTCATGCGGATGTCGGTTCCAATTTGTTCGATCCATCTGGAGGGTTGTTCACGAGTACTGAGGAAAGTTTGGATGGCTTCTGTCCATGGATTTGAATGGGCCTCCCTGAACATATTAGCACCAATTAGGTTATTTCTTTCATTCTAACTAGAGATAAATCTAAAAAATACTACGACGTCATTTCCACAGGGAAACACACATTGTTCTTCTAAACTATGAAAATAAATTTTTCAGCCAATTGATTACAGTTAGCGTTTGGAAATATAATAAAAAAAAGAAAAAGTAAGAGTATTTGTACTTCCAGTTATGGTAACCTAAAACAACAGTAAGATCGTTATTCCAGTTTGTAAAACATATACACACGTATATACACAGATATGAAATAACACACATACACTTAATTTTTTTTTTCAACATGTCGGTCGTCTCCCACCGAGGCAGGGCGACCCAAAAAGAAAGAAAATCCCCATAAAGAAAATACTTTCATCATCATTCAACACTTTTATCTCACTCATACATAATCACTGTGTTTGCAGAGGTGCTCAGATACGACAGTTTAGATGTCCCTCCAAACTGCCAATATCCCAAACCCCTCCTTTAAAGTGCAGGCATTGTACTTTCCATTTCCAGGACTCAAGTCCGACTACATAAAAATAACCGGTTTCCGTGAATCCCTTCACAAAATATTACCCCGCTCACACTCCAACAGCTCGTCAGGCCCCAAAAATCATTCGTCTCCATTCACTCCTATCTAACACGCTCACACATAGTTGCTGGAAGTCCAAGCCCCTCGCCAACAAAACCTCCTTTACCCCCTCCCGCCAACCTCTTCGAGGACGACCCCTACCCCACCTTCCTTCCCATCCAGATTTATACGCTCTCCAAGTTATTCTACTTTGATCTATTCTTTCTAAATGACCAAACCACCTCAATAACCCTTCTTCATCCCTCTGAATAATACTTTTAGTAACTCCACACCTTCTCCTAATTTCCACACTCCGAATTCTCTGTATAATATTTACACCACACCTTAGGCAAGACATCTGCACTGCCTCCAGACGCCTCTTCGCCGCACCGTTTGCGACCCAAGCTTCACATCCATATAAGAGAATTGGTACCACTATTCTTTGGTACATTCCCTTCTTTGCCTCCATGGATAACGTTTTTTTCTTGTCTCCACAGATACCTCAAAGAATCACTCACCTTTTTTCCTTCATCAATTCCATGGATAACGTCATCCTTCATAAACCATCCGCTGACAAGTCAACTCACAAATATCTGAAAACATTTACTTCTTCAAATACTCCCTCTCTCCAATGTGATATCTAATTTTTCTTTATCTAAATCGTTTGATACCCTCATCACCTTATTCTTATCTATGTTCACTTTCAACTTTCTACCTTTGCATACCCTCCACTAACCTTTGCAACTTTTCTTTAGAATCTCCCATACGCACAGTATCATCAGCTAAAAGTAACTGTGTCAACTCCCATTTCGTATTTGATTTCCCACAATTTAATCCCACCCCTCTCACCAACACCCTACCTATTACTTCTTTTACAACTCCATCTATAAATATATTAAACAACCATGGTGACATTACACATCCCTGTCTAAGACCTACTTTTACCGGGAAGTAGTCTCCCTCTCTTCTACACACCCTAAGCTAGGTAGGAGCACCCTCCAGGTAGGTTGGAGCACCCTCCAGGTAGGTTGGAGCACCCTCCAGGTAGGTTGGAGCACCCTCCAGGTAGGTTGGAGCACCCTCCAGGTAGGTTGGAGCACCCTCCAGGTAGGTTGGAGCACCCTCCAGGTAAGTTGGAGCACCCCCCAGGTAGGTAGGCGCTCCCTCCAGGTAGGTAGGCGCTCCCTCCAGGTAGGTAGGCGCTCCCTCCATTTAGGTAGAACCCTCCATTTAGGTAGAACCCTCCATTTAGGTAGAACCCTCCATTTAGGTAGGAGAACCCTCCATTTAGGTAGGAGAACCCTCCATGTAGGTAGGAGAACCCTTCAGGTAGGTAGGAGCATCCTCTATGTAGAATCAAACAGCGCTGCCTCATCGTGATGAAAGAAATCTTATTCCTGGTCTTTGTAATCTCCCCTGAAGTCCTGGAGCAACTGGCTTACCATTGGCCCCACAAAGGGACCATTTAACAAGGGATACTCAATTTTCTGTTAGTCCCGTCACTTTACCAGATGTCTTTAATATTTGGTTCAGTTGCTCGTAACTTTGTTCTGTGGCAGACGCTGAAAATCGCTTCTGTGGTAATTTCCTAACAAAGTTCTCTTCCTAGAAGACTTTTAAAGTTTGGCAATTTTCCGCGCGCGCTCACCGAAAAATCGAAAAAATATGGAAATTGAGTTATATATACTGAAAAATAGCTCAACTCTTTGGCAACACAATGGTACCAGAATGAATGTTCTACGACGTTTCTACAAGAAATTATAGTCATTTATATCAGGTATGGTGACGGCGATGTTGGTACCGAGTCTGCTCACGGCCTATATATTTTTTGGAGTTATTTTCTTGTTTTTTATCGCCTTTTCTTGCATTATTCTTTCTAATATAATAACTGACTATTTGGCATCATAAAACAGTAGGCGGGACTTATCCGCAGACTTAGTGACACCCGGGAACCAGATGGGAACGCTCGGCAGTGTTCCTGCTCCCGAGGTACCAGCAGGAATCGCCCATTATTACGCTTATGTATCAACTCTACGGCTTATTTTTCTATCAGAATTGATCTAATATGATATAATAAACACTCGAAATAACATACAAACATGTTATATACTCTAGGCTGAATAAAATAGGCCATAATATGACGAAAGATTATCGGGAATATTTCGATAAATATCGAGTTACTCCACTCCATGTCCCATTCGTTAGTCTCTGAGTAAGAGAAAACGGTGTTTTGAAGAGGATAACTGCACTAGAACATCAGTTTACTAAGAAATACACCCAAACAAACGCGATTTTCGCGAAATTTTTTTTTTTTTTTTGAGACGGGGGCCGGCCGGCATTCCCGGCCGATATCTCGGAAGTAACTTATTCACCTAGGGAACCAAATGCTTCCTTTATTACTTAATTAAATGGAATAATATTCACAGACATTGTAGAATAATGATTTCTCTTATTTTGACCGTTGAGTTTTTGAAAATATTCCAAATACTTTGGGAGTTATGTGGGAGTAAAGGGCAGATTTTTTTTGCAATATTCCAGAACTAACAAACTTTATTTTTTTGTGAAATAACGGTAAGGTATTTTAGAGGAAATCTATCGGTCAAAATAAGTATTAGCATTGTACTCTCGGCACCAAGTGTCCAAACCACCTTACGTAGTCCCATATAAGAATGACTTATTGTCCCTAGGGCATTTTCAGTAAATCAGTCTTTTCTCAGTTGTTGTTTGAGGTATATTTTTGATAAATATTTTCAAGAAAGAGTGAGAACACTTTGTCTTGTGTACCAAAACTGGAGAAAATCGGACGGTAAATAAACGAGTTAGGAATTTTGCCCTACGGCCGTCGGGCAATTTTCCGCGCGCGCTCACCCAAAAATCGAAAAAATATGGAAATTGAGTTATATATACTGAAAAATAGCTCAACTCTTTGGCAACACAATGGTACCAGAATGAATGTTCTACGACGTTTCTACAAGAAATTATAGTCATTTATATGAGGTAAGGTGACGGCGATGTTGGTAGCGAGTCTGCTCACGGCCCATATATATTTTGGAAATTTTTCCTTGTTTTTTATCTCTTTTTCTTGCATTATACTTTCTAATATAATAACTGACTACTTGGCATCATAAAACTGAAGGCGGAGCTTATCCCTAGATTTAGCAACAGTCATTAATCATATCATGATACGCGGAAGGGTTGCCGCGCCAGGAGAAATCACTCATTATTACGCTTATATCAGCTTATATATCATCTCTACAGCTTATTTATCTATCAGAATTGATCTAATATGAGAAAGCACTGACAAAGTCTATGGATACCACCCGCCGCATTTCAATGCTCGGGAGAATTACGCTCACTGTTATTGTCGTCACTTGTCCTGTCATTTTAAATTTTTCCTCCTCTGTCTCCAGTTGTCTTCTGGTTTTCTTCTAATTCACTTGACATGATAATGGTTCAGAGGTTCTCTTGGCATGATAATGGTTCAGAGGTTCTTGGCATGATAATGGTTCAGAGGTTCTCTTGGCATGATAATGGTTCAGAGGTTCTTGGCATGATAATGGTTCAGAGGTTCTTGGCATGATAATGGTTCAGAGGTTCTTGGCATCATAATGGTTCTGAGGTTCTCCCTCAAGTTGAATACAAATATGAACTGTCACGCTAAAGTGCTAAACAGATATTGAATTGTATCTTAACACCGTGTGGAGCTGCATAACCCACATGGGTTTAGCACTTCACGTGCCAGGACCTGAGTCTCGACCCCTGCAACCACAATTAGGTGAGGACACACACACACACACACACACACACACACACACACACACACACACACACAGACACACACACACACACACACACAGAGGCGGGGCCAGGAGCTGTGACTCGACCCCTGCAACCACAAATAGGTGAGTACAAATAGGTGAGTACAAACACACATATGTCAGGGACACTACCAGAGAGAGAGTAGGATGAGCCAGCATGACTGGATCTTGTGTTCACCCTGAGCAGTTCAAACATTGAGGACATCACTTACGAGAGGCCCCTTGGAGCTAGCAATCACGTGGTTCTGAGTTTTGATTATATAGTAGAGTTACAAGTGGAAAAGGTAACAGGAATTGAATGGGAAAAGCCAAACTATAAAAGGGGGGACTACACAGGTATGAGGAACTTCCTGCAGAAGGTTCAGTGGGACAGAGAAATGGTAGGAAAATCAGTAAACGAGATGATGGAATATGTAACAACAAAGTGCCAGGAGGCAGAGGAAAGGTTTGTTCCCAAGGGAAATAGAAATAATAGGAAGACCAAATAGAGTCCTTGGTTTACCCGAAGATGTAAGGAGGCAAAAACTAAGTGCATTAGAGAATGGAAAAGGTACAGAATCAAAGGACTCAGGAAAATAAGGAGATTAGTAGAAGAGCCAGAAACGAATATGCACAGATAAGGAGGGAGGCCCAGCGACAGTACGAAAACGACATAGCATCGAAAGTCAAGTCTGACCAGAAACTGTTGTATAGCCACATTAGGAGGAAGACGACAATCAAAGACCAGGTGATAAGGCTGAGGAAAGAAGGTGGTGAACTCACAAGAAACGATCAAGAAGTATGTGAGGAGCTCAACATGAGATTTAAGGAAGTATTTACAGTGGAGACAGGAAGGCCTCTGGGGGGACAGAACAGAGGGGGACACCAGCAAGGAATATACCAACAAGTGTTGGATGACATACACACAAATGAGAAGGAGGTGAAGAAGCTGCTAAGGGACATTGATACCTCAAAGGCAATGGGACCGGACATCTCCCCGTGGGTCCTTAGAGAGGGAGTGGATATGCTGTGTGTGCCACTTACAACAATCTTCAACACATCTCTGGAAACTGGGCAACTAACTGAGATATGGAAGACGGCAAATGTAGTTCCCATTTTTAAAAAAGGAGACAGAAAAGAGGCACTAAACTATAGACCTGTGTCACTGACATGTATAGTATGCAAAGTCATGGAGAAGATTATCAGGAGGAGAGTGGTGGAGCACCTGGAACGGAACAAGAGTATAAACGCCAACCAGCACAGATTCATGGAAGGGAAATCCTGTGTCACAAATCTTCTGGAGTTTTATGATAAAGCAACAGAAGTAAGACACTAGTGAGAGGGGTGGGTTGACTGCATCTTCTTGGACTGCAAGAAGGCCTTCGACACAGTTCCTCACAAGAGATTAGTGCAGAAGCTAGAGGATCAGGCTCGTATAACAGGAAGGGCGCTGCAATGGATCAGAGAATACATGACAGGCAGGCAACAACGAGTCATGGTACATGATGATGTATCACAGTGGGCACCTGTGACGAGCGGGGTCCCACAGGGATCGGTGCTAGGACCAGTGCTATTTTTGGTATATGTGAACGACGTGATGGAAGGGTTAGACTCAGAAGTGTCCCTGTTCGCAGATGATGTGAAGTTAATGTGGAGAATTAAATCAGATGAGGATCAGGCAGAACTTCAAAGAGACCTGGACAGACTGGACACCTGGTCCAGCAACTGGCTTTTCGAAATTAACCCCGCCAAATGCAAAGTCATGAAGATCGGGGAAGGGCACAGAAGATCGCAAACGGAGTATAGGCTAGGTGGCCAAAGACTGCAATCCTCGCTCAAGGAGAAAGATCTTGAGTATAACACCGAGCATGTCTCCGGAAGCACATATCAACCAGATAACTTCTGGAGCATATGGGCGCCTGGCAAACCTTAGAACAGCCTTCCGATACCTTAGTAAGGAATCGTTCAAGACACTGTACACCATGTACGTCAGGCCCATACTGGAGTATGCAGCACCTGTTTGGAACCCGCACTTGATCAAGCACGTGAAGAAATTAGAGAAAGTGCAAAGGTTTGCGACAAGGTTAGTTCCAGAGCTAAGGGGAATGTCCTATGAAGAAAGGTTAAGGGAAATCGGCCTGATGACACTGGAGGACAGGAGGGTCAGGGGAGACGTGATAACGGCATATAAAATACTGCGCGGAATAGACGAGGTGGACAAAGACAGGATGTTCCAGGGATGGGACACAGACACAAGAGGTCACAATTGGAAGTTGAAGACTCAGATGAGTCAAAGGGATGTTAGGAAGTAGCGGGGTAGTCATCCAATTTTCCGCGCGCACTCAAAAAAAATCGAAAAATTATGGAAATTGAGTTATATATACAGAAAAATAGCTTAACTCTTTGGCAACACAACTGTACCATAATGAATGTTCTACGACGTTTCTACAAGAAATTATAGTAATTTATACCAGGTATGGTGACGGCGACATGGGTAGCGCGTCTGCTTTCAACCAACATATTTTTTGTAATTTTTTCCTTGTTTTTTATAGTTTTTTCTTGCATTATTCTTTCTAATATAATAACTGAGTATTTGGCATTATATAAAAGTAGGTGGAGCTTATCCGTAGAGTGTCAGCCAATCAGGAACCATCTGGGAATCCTCGGCCATATTCCCACTCCAGAGAGAGCCAGGAGAACTCACTTCAATATTACGCTTACATCAGCTTATATATCACCTCTACGGCTTATTTATCTATCAGAATTGATCTAATATGATATAATAAACACTATAAATGACATACAAACATGTTATATATTCTAGACTGAATAAAATAGGTCATAATATGGCGAGGTATGATATAGCTCATGGAGCAGGGAGAGAGAGGACCTAGTAGCGCACACACACACACGCACACGCACACGCACACACACACACACACACACACACACACTCGTGGAGGAGTCACGCGGTTTGAGCTCGTGTTTTGGTGGTAATTTCTGACTGTGCCATAAGGAATAGAGTGTGGGATATAGGCGTGTGCACGCATAAGAGTGCATATAATCACTTAAGCCCCGAAAAAAGGAAATATAAGTGATCACAGAAAGGAAAACAAAGGAAATATTGGCTGAGTGTTTAGTGGTTCCGTTGGAAGGGTGAACGGTTGTGTCAGCCCTAAATAGTGTTGCCATAATAACGCTGTGGGGTATTTTGAAGAATAAGTGCGACTCAAGACCAGGGAGATAAGAGATATGTATAGATGTGTCAGTAAATACAGTGAGTGAGTGAAAAAATTAGAAGAGCTAGAGACTATAGTGCATACAGGAAGTTAGTGGAAAAATTACCGAGAAGCATCAAACTTCTTCAACTTCTGGGACAGGACAGACCGCAACGTTACTCCACTGCCAGCCGCAAGTAATATTCACCTAGTTTGAGTTGCATGGGGTCAATAGTACCTGTCTCTAGCTGGAATTGGGGGTCACTCTCCTCGAGCTATCAGAATTAGAATAAGCAGCATTTACTGGCATTTAATAGAATTTAGAGGTAGCGGCATATAGGCGAAGCCTAGTGTATTTATTTTTGAACGTAATTTTAAACGCATAAGAGTACAGTGGGAACCAAGAGATCGGGTACATATACAATACATATGTAGTACATACGTGGGAAATAAGGACTGTTTACATAAACATATGCACACACACTTGGTGAGAACAGCTCTGCTGTTAGGCACTTGAATAGCTGTAGCACACACACACACACACACACACACACACACACACACACACACACACACACACACACACACACACACACACACACACACACACACACACACACACACACATACAGACACACACACACACACATATACAGGATTTTACACCTTCCTGTGAAGTGACCCTATAACCCTTCCTTTCCCCCCCCCATCTCTCTCCCTCTCCTCTCCTCTCTCTCTCTCTCTCTCTCTCTCTCTCTCTCTCTCTCTCTCTCTCTCTCTCTCTTTCTCTCTCTCTCTCTCTCTCTTCTCTCTCCCCTCTCTCTTTCTCTCTCTCTTCCTCTCCTTTCTCTCTCTCTCTCTCTCTCCTCTCTCTCCTCTCTTCTCTCTCTTCTCTCTCTTCTCTTCTCTCTCTCTCTCTTCCCTTGTCACTCCCCCCTCTCTCTTACCTTTTCCCTCTCTCTCACTTTCTCCCCCTTTTTCCCTTCTTTTCCCCTCCTTCTAGGCTCCACTTCTCTCTCTCCCAATCTCTCACTCTCTCCCCCTTTTTCTTTTTCTCTCTCTCTTTCACTAAAAAAAAAAAATGGTTGGGACTCGCAGGAATCAGGGATCAGATGACAATGGTACTGGTAGGGAGGAATGGATGGAGGAACAGTGGAAAAGGATAGAGCAAGAATGGGAGAGAAAATTAGGAGAGCTTTCTGAAAAAATGGAGAAAGAGCTCTCTGTGAAATGGGAAAAGAGGTTGGAGAAGGAGACGAAGAATTGGGAGGCACAAGTCGAAACTGCAGTAGCCAGGGTAAAGGTCCTAGAATTTGAGGTAAACAGGCTGAAGCAAGTCTCAGGGGTAGTGACCAGAGAAGACACACCATACGAAGATGAGAGGCTGAACAGGAAGGAAGGAGATATGAATTATGCTAAGGTCATATCAGCCTGCAAAGAAGGGCCAGGGAGTGGAAGGGAAGAGCAGATGGGTGCAGATGGAGAGGGAGATAGGTCGAATGCTGAGGCACAACCATGCTACCAAGAGCCACTGGAAAAATCAAGGGAGAAAATGACCACATACAGACAGGAACCAGAGTCACAGAGGGAGAGGCAATGGGAGGAGGAAAGGGCAAAATCAGTGATTATCCATGGGCTTCGGGAGAGAGAGGAAAGGACACACACTGAAAGACGGCAGGAAGAAAGAAAGGAGATTGAGAAAATCATCACGGAAATAGGGGGAGAAGACATGGATGAGATTGTAAATTTTCAGAGAATAGGGGGGTACTTGAAGGGGAGAAACCGACCGATCAAGCTGATTCTCAGGACAGAAACAGTGCGGAACAGGATCCTCCAAGAGAAACCACGGTTGAAAAGCTCGGAAGAGTACAAGAAGGTGTTCCTAGACAGAGACAGAACACAAACAGAGAGACAGCAGCTGAGGGAGAGGACAAAAAAGCGAAAGGAGCTAGGAAAGGAGACAAGGATGGAACCAGCAGAGGTCAGTCAGAGCAGAACAGAGCAGCAAGGGCAAGCACACACACAACTATCCTCAGAACCCCACAACCTATCACACCATCCCAACACACAATACAATCCATACCCACAGCTTCCACCCAACCCCCAACCATAGAATCCCACAGTATGCTACCAGGTCTCCCACCCCCACAGGCCCCCCAAACCACAGTGTTGGAAAGGAAACTGAAGGTATGGTACACAAACGCTGATGGAATAACAAACAAGTGGGAGGAGTGGCACGAAAGAGTCAAAGAGGCATCACCAGACATCATAGCGATCACAGAAACCAAGCTTACAGGTATGATAACAGATGCCATCTTTCCAGCGGGATACCAGATCCTGAGAAAAGACAGAAGGAACAGGGGGGGTGGAGGAGTGGCATTGCTGATCAAACACCGATGGAATTTTGATGAGCTGGAGAGAGGAGACAGCGGAGAAGAAAGTGATTACATAGCGGGAACGCTTCACTCTGGTGGTCCCAAGGTGATAATTGCAGTGATGTATAACCCACCACAGAACAGCAGGAGGCCAAGGCAAGAGTATGACGAGAGCAATAGAGCGATGGTTGACACACTGGCTGCAGTGGCCAGAAGAGCTCATGCATGCAGGGCAAAGCTCCTGATCATGGGCGACTTTAACCACAAGGAGATCGAATGGGAGAACTTGGAGCCACATGGGGGCCAAGATACATGGAGGGCTAAGATGATGGAGGTGGTACTGGAAAACTTCATGTACCAACACGTAAGGGACACTACAAGAGAGAGAGGAGAGGATGAACCAGCAAGACTGGACTTAGTATTCACCTTGAGTAGTGCAGATATTGAGGACATCACATATGAAAGACCCCTTGGGGCCAGCGATCATGTGGTTTTGAGCTTCGAATACACAGTAGAGCTACAAGTGGAGGGGGAAGCAGGAAGGCCAGGACAAATGAAACCAAACTACAGGAAAGGGGACTACACAGGAATGAGGAACTTCCTGAATGAGGTTCAGTGGGACAGAGAACTGGCAGGGAAGCCAGTTAATGAGATGATGGAATATGTAGCAACAATGTGCAAGGAGGCTGAGGAGAGGTTTGTACCCAAGGGTAACAGGAATAATGAAAAAGCCAGGATGAGCCCATGGTTCACCCAAAGATGCAAGGAGGCAAAAACCAAGTGTGCTAGGGAATGGAAGAAATATAGAAGGCAAAGGACCCAGGAGAATAAGGAGAGCAGTCGTAGAGCCAGAAACGAATATGCACAGATAAGAAGGGAGGCCCAACGTCAATATGAAAACGACATAGCAGCAAAAGCCAAATCTGACCCGAAGCTGTTATACAGCCACATCAGGAAGAAAACAACCGTCAAGGACCAGGTAATCAGGCTAAGGAAGGAAGGAGGAGAGACAACAAGAAATGACCGTGAAGTATGTGAGGAACTCAACAAGAGATTCAAAGAAGTGTTCACAGAGGAGACAGAAGGGGCTCCAGAAAGACGGAGAGGTGGGGTACACCACCATGTGCTGGACACAGTACACACAACCGAGGAAGAAGTGAAGAGGCTTCTGAGTGAGCTAGATACCTCAAAGGCAATGGGGCCAGATAACATCTCTCCATGGGTCCTGAGAGAGGGAGCAGAGGCGCTATGTGTACCCCTAACAACAATATTCAATACATCTATCGAAACAGGGAGATTGCCTGAGGCATGGAAGACAGCAAATGTGGTCCCAATCTTTAAAAAAGGAGACAGACATGAAGCACTAAACTACAGACCAGTGTCACTGACATGTATAGCATGCAAAATCATGGAAAAGATTGTCAGGAGAAGAATGGTGGAACATCTAGAAAGGAATGATCTCATCACCAGCAGCCAACATGGTTTCAGAGACGGGAAATCCTGTGTCACAAACCTACTGGAGTTCTATGACATGGTGACAGCAGTAAGACAAGAGAGAGAGGGGTGGGTGGATTGCATTTTCTTGGACTGCAAGAAGGCGTTTGACACAGTACCACACAAGAGATTAGTGCAAAAACTGGAGGACCAAGCAGGGATAACAGGGAAGGCACTGCAATGGATCAGGGAATACTTGTCAGGAAGACAGCAGCGAGTAATGGTACGTGGCGAGGTGTCAGAGTGGGCACCTGTGACCAGCGGGGTCCCACAGGGGTCAGTCCTAGGACCAGTGCTGTTTCTGGTATTTGTGAACGACATGACGGAAGGAATAAACTCCGAGGTGTCCCTGTTTGCAGATGACGTGAAGTTGATGAGAAGAGTTCATTCGATCGAAGACCAGGCAGAAATACAAAGGGATCTGGACAGGCTGCAGACCTGGTCCAGCAACTGGCTCCTGGAGTTCAATCCCACCAAGTGCAAAGTCATGAGGATTGGGGAAGGGCAAAGAAGACCGCAGACGGAGTACAGTCTAGGGGGCCAGAGACTACAAACATCACTCAAGGAAAAAGATCTTGGGGTGAGTATAACACCAGGCACATCTCCTGAAGCGCACATCAACCAAATAACTGCCGCAGCATATGGGCGCCTGGCAAACCTCAGAACAGCATTCCGACATCTTAATAAGGAATCGTTCAGGACCCTGTACACCGTGTACGTTAGGCCCATATTGGAGTATGCGGCACCAGTTTGGAACCCACACCTAGCCAAGCATGTAAAGAAACTAGAGAAAGTGCAAAGGTTTGCAACAAGACTAGTCCCAGAGTTAAGAGGTATGTCCTATGAGGAGAGGTTAAGGGAAATCAACCTGACGACACTGGAGGACAGGAGAGATAGGGGGGACATGATAACGACTTACAAAATACTGAGAGGAATTGACAAGGTGGACAAAGACAGGATGTTCCAGAGACTGGACACAGCAACACGGGGACACAGTTGGAAGCTGAAGACACAGATGAATCAAAGGGATGTTAGGAAGTATTTCTTCAGCCACAGAGTAGTCAGGAAGTGGAATAGTTTGGGAAGCGATGTAGTGGAGGCAGGATCCATACATAGCTTTAAGCAGAGGTACGATAAAGCTCATGGTTCAGGGAGAGTGACCTAGTAGCGACCAGTGAAGAGGCGGGGCCAGGAGCTTGGACTCGACCCCTGCAACCTCAACTAGGTGAGTACAACTAGGTGAGTACACACACATGGATGAACCCAACTACAGTTGTGTAGAATCACTGAACAATGCTGGTGCTCTCGACCCTGTAGGGTATTAATGACTCTTCGTAAAACTGTAAGCACTTGGAAGTTAGATATCTAAGAGTAGTACTCAATGGGACAAAATCCCATCGAGTACTACTTGGTTCACTGAGTACTGCTTGGTTCATTGTTACTGAATCTCTACTTCAATGTCATCCTTTATCTCATCCCAGAATCTCGTGCCTATAACAGATGACTGTACTCTGGCATTTATTAATTAAAGAGAAGAAATACCAGCTGTTCTCAGACACATCGACGAACTCTTACAGCTATATCATCCTGGGAAAAACATTGGCAGTTCTTGATTTTTTTCTTAGAAAACAAAACTCTTATAATGAAGGGTTGTAGGCAGCCTGGTATTAATGCTGGACCAGCAGTAAGAATGACTGTAGGAGTGTGAGAACCTTAGAGGCGCACTGGATATGTAAGTCTTGAAATTTGAATACAAAATTCTTTTATAAGAATTTACGGTCGTTTTCATTATGAAACTCACATAAGAGTTTTGCCACATCTCCAAATATATTCATATATATTTGTATTCCTTCTGACACATAATTTATGTAAATTAGAAACATTATTGGGGCAAGTAAAGAACCTCGTAACAAAGCCCCATGAAAGATTTTTTTTCTCTTATAATTGTTCGTATTTTTCCTCTCAGGCAAATTTATTTTTTCGACAATAATAATTTACCTTTATGGGAGGAGGAAGAGAAAAATTTCTTTTTTATCCTTTTACCAATTTCAATGAAATTTCTATTGTGTTTGTAGACCTTTTGCCGAATAGATTGATAGAAAAAATAAATAATGCCCCATTTTATAGGACCTACAACTGGCTACACTTTGCAGAATTAGTAAGATGTACAATGAGATGAAAGATAAAGGTCTAAATAATTACGTAACAATACAACTTTGCAAAATGTCAGTAGATTGCAAAATAAAAAAAAATGTTGAAGTTATTTTTTTTGGAGGGGTAGGGGGTAAATTAATAACAAAGAAAACGGTAAGGAATATCGCAATTCCCTATTGCCATTCTGTAGAACCATCATTCCGCAATAATGTGTGCAACAATCACGACAATCCGCCCAGTAGTTATCGAAAAGTGCGGCTATAAACATCAATAACTGTTTTTTTTTATTTACATTCCGTGTAAAAAGCTACAGTCACCATGAACCGAGCCTCAGCACTCTACACATCTCCATCAACCTCGGCAGCCCACAGGCTACTGACGTGTCACAGTTCTGGACACTGATAACAGTGCCACAGGAAAGGTGCCAACTACTATATTTGCAAAGAAACAATCATAAAATTCGTAATTTTTGGAGTAAAAAAAAAAACCTGAATTGGCATCATGTCCTCTTTATGACAGTAGGAACACAAAAAAATACGTTTTTAGAAAAAAGATACTTAGAAATGTGATGGAAACAAGCTGATTGCATCAAAATGATGCCAGAATTATGCACTATTTTTCGGTAAGAAAACATTTTTTTATTAAATTTTCTATTTTTTTCTACAGAAAGTCCGAGCTCCCTCCTCCCCCCCTTTAATTCCATCAATCATTTACAGTTTTCAAATTAATCATTCATGGGGGCAGTATCAAAAGGTTTCTTAAAGTCTCAGTAAATACTGTCTCCCATCCATTTATTTCTGAACAGTTAGTGCAGTAATATGTGGGTACACATCCATGTTGCCTTCCTTCACTTTGACAGCCCAAATTCTTAATTTATGTCGATGTGAAGGCTTACTCAGCCCTGTAACAACTTCAGACAGTATTATTCAGGCTGGCTCCTCCTCAGGAAAATTAATGAATAGAAAAAGAAATAATAATTCACAAAGATAAACACTATTTATTAAATCAAACATAAAACAACAAAACATGAAAGGTATATCCTATTTGAAAGAAAAATGAAAAATGAAATGAATAAAATAACATTTGAACTCAACACTAATATCTACAATGGTGTCTGGTGTTGGTGACACTGTTGTTGAAACCGTAGCCGTTGCTGATGATAGGGGGGGGAAGGTCGCAGGTGTTGGTGACCATCCACTGGCTAGTTCTTCACAGAGAATCGCCGTGATTATTATCCCGATGACAGGAAAGCAGGTTCTTTACCGCTGCAATGCTGTGGAGTTACATCCTGCAATTTCATACAGGTGCACAGGTAGTTCAATACAAAATGGAGAAGTCTCTGGACATTAGTCCTTCTCCTGTTCTGCTCGTTGATTGCCAGGTGACCCTCTCTGACATCCAAGCTGGAAAGATAGACAGGTTACCCACTGCTTAAATAATCACTCTCCATGGTAAGTCTGATACTTAAAAGATGTGGTGATTATTACAACAGTCAACATAGAGCAAGGCTGAAAAGACTAAGTTTATTATTGATCAAAAGTGAAACTTTCAACCAATAAATCCACTAGAATACAAGGCAGGCATGTACTTACAGTAGAGTTGGGAGCTGTGAGTCGAGTGATTTACTGTTTGACCAGAGCCCCACACGTCACCTTTCGGGGGGGGAGAGGGAGGGGAAGGGATAGCGGGAGCTACACTGACCCTACCTTAACGAGTAGCCGGCAATGAAACTATTGTTAATATATATTCCCTCTCTACTCCTATCTATTGAACTTTTCCCTCACACTCCCCCATACCAAGACTTATAGTCAAGGAGTATAAGAAGAATAGGCGAGGAAAAAGTTCTAACATGTGGAAGTCGCGTAAGGTAACAAATCTTCTACTGACTGTCACGACTTAACCAGTCAGAGAAATAATTGGATGAACCATTGATATACACAATATGGAACTTAAGGTAGGGTCAGTCTAGCTCCCGCTATCCCCTTCCCCGATATCCCCTCCCCTCCTATCCCCACCCTTCCTATCCCCTCCCCCCCTTTTCTCCATCCCGAAAGGTGACGTGTGGGGCTCGGACCAAACAGTAATCACTTGATTCACAGCTCCCAGCGCAACAGTAAGTAAAAACCTCTGTTTCTATTCTAGTGGATATATTAGTTGAAAGCTTCACTTTTGACCAATAATAAACTTAGTCTTTCAGTCTTAAGTCCCATGTAATGTTTTTAGATAATCACCACGTCTTTTAGGTATTATACTTATCATGGAGAGTGATTTCTTAAGCAGTGGGTAACCTTTGTCTCTTTCTAGCTTGGAATAACAGCTCGGGTCATCTGCCAACCAAAGAAACGTGTTGAAGGAGACGGACTGAAGTCCTGAGACGTCATTTTTTGATCTACCTACCTGATTAATTGTAGGCAACAGCAGGCAACTATCCCTCATCTTTGCAGTGGTAAAGAACCTGTGTTCCTGTCATCTGGACTGACTATTCAAGGCTATAGACTCTGTGAAGAACTAGTCGTTGGGTTGTCACCAACACCTGTGGCCCCCCCCCACTTCATCAGCAACGGCTACAATTTCTACAAGACGGTGTCAACCTCCACCAGACACACCAGTATAACTGTACATATTAGCGTTGAATTCAAATGTCATTTTTCCATTTCATTTTTCATTTTCCTTTAAAGTAGGATGCACATTCATGTTTCAATGTTTTATCTTTGCATTAGTAAAAGTGTTTATCTCTGTGAATTATTTATTCTATTCATTAATTTTCCTGAGGAGGAGCCAGCCTTGGTAATACTGTCTGAAGTTGTTACAGGGCTGAGTAAGTCTTCACAAGTGGCGACCTTGCCAGGATCAACTCGACTGAATCAAGATTAAACTCCATCTCGAATCTACGATTGGAAGTTCAACTCCGCATACCACAGACGGTTACCACCAGCCATGAGTAATCATTCTCTATGGTAGGACTACAGTACAGATATTTAAAAGATTTGGTGATTGTTATAGTCTCAATTTATTGTAAGTAAAGGCAGGATATACTAGTTAATTATGTCACCTTTATTCTTGAGCTTGAAACGATTTGGAGGAATAGACTCGAGGGACCCGAGATTTTCCAGTGACAACTTGTTTCATTGATTTCTATTTTTTTATGTCAAGGGAACTGTTGTAGGACACTCTTGATTTTTTGGTGAGAAGATTGGATGGTGAAGGGACCCCATTCTACTTGCTGTTTGGTCGGAGCTGGCATAGAACCCTCAGTTTTCTTTCACACATACTGTTTAATCGAAGCAGGGATTGAACCCTCAGATTTATTTACAGTTTGAGTGGAGCAGGAATTGAGCCCTCTGTTTTCTTTGATATATCCGTTTCATTTTCCCCTAGTAGTTTAAGTTATTCTCGCAGGTATGGAGGAATACCAGTTTTGGATGAACACTGGCAGTAAGTTATGAATAACGGGAAAAAAAATAGAAGCTTTCATTAGCTCCAAGATCCAGGAAACAGAAAGAAAGGAGAAAGAGAGCCTTGAGAGAGAGGAGAAAAAGGAGAGAGAGAGAATTGAAAGAGAGAACAAAGAAAGACAGAAAGAGAAAGAGAGGAGAAAAAGGAAAGAGAGAGAATCGAGAGAGAGGAGAAAAAGGAGAGAGAGAGAGGAGATTACTATTATTATAATCAAAAAGAAGCGCTAAGCCAAAGGGCTATACAGCAAGAGAGAGAGGAGAAAAAAGGAGAGATCAAATTGAAAGAGAAAATCAAGAAAGACAGTTAGAAAGAGAAAGAGAGGAGAAAAAGGAGCGTGATAGACTTGATCGTGAGGAGAGAGCTAAAGTACGTGAGGAACAAGTTAGATTAAGAGAACTTGAGGAAAGAGCTAGAGAACGTGAGGAAAGAGCTAGAGAATATGAATTAAGAGAAAGAGAAAAAGACCGTGAGGTAGAGAAATCTCGCCTTGAATTAGAGAATAAAAAGTTAACTTTTACACAACAACAATTAGAGGAAGGAGTAATTGAACATCATGCAGCTAGTGCACATTTTCCAACACCTAATTTACCTCCCTTCAGAGGGTGAAGACATTACTTCGTACATTATCAGGTTTGAAAATACCGCTACCCTCTGTGAATGGCCAGCTGACACCTGGGCTACCAGGTTGGGTATGTTATTTTCCGGTACAGCTTTGAATATCTATGCAACTGTCCCAGGATATCATATGTAATTATAACCTACTTAAGAAGGCAATCCTTAAAGCATACCAAAAAAACACTAATTCTTACAGAAAAGATTTCAGGTATGCCACCTTACAGCCTGGCCAAAACTTTCAGCAGTTACAGGTAACACTCTTTCGTTTGTTCAACTTTTGGATAGAGAGTTCAGGAATTGATCACAGTTATGAATCTCTTAGAGACTTCATGGTTGCTGACCAGTTCCTGACAGCTCTTCCTCACCAGATACGAACATTCATTAGAGAACGTAACCTGATTAAAGCTGAGGACGTTGCTGAGGCCGCTGACTTGTATGTTAAGGCTCACAATTCCTATAAACACCTAAAGGGATCGAACCCTAAGGGCAAGGGTTCACCAGATCTTAAGAAATCAAAGCCTCTATTGGAAAGTAAACTGACTTCTTTTATTCCGGTTTGGCATTTATGTGGTGTTAAGGGACATAAACGTCCCGATTGTCCTAAGAAAGTGCAAAAAGTTGGAAGATGTTTTAAAGACTGTAATGACCAAGCACCTTTCTGTTCAGGAAAAGTTAATGGACTTAGTGTGTCTACCATTTTATGAGACACAGGATGCACATGTATAGTCATTTCTGATAAGCTGTTCCCTAACCTTAAAGAAAGTCATTCCTCTGCTACTCTTTCAGACTGCTTGGGCTGTACAGACACTTTTCCTACCATCCGTTGTTACATTAGGTCTAAATGGTTCACAGGTTGGTCTGAAGCCGTACTATCTCCCATCACTTCTTGCTCCGTACTAACAGGTAATGTAAAAGGTGCCATTCTTCCTTCTGAGGTTGACCTTTCATCACCAAAGATGGACATAGGTGTTTCAGCTCCTCTTCCTGTAAAATCAGAGAAGCCCCTCGACAGTTCAGATGAGGCAATGTCTCGTAATATTCATGTGGGGTTAGAAACCAGTGATACTACTCTCGAAAGCGAGGTAGTAGGATCACCGGTTCACTTGTTAGATGAAAGTGAAGATATCGCCTCCGATACTATAAATGTCTTGACTAGGGCTCAGACCAAAGCCCAGGCTTCTACTGTCCACCCTTTGATTTTCCCTGACTTTAAGCCTTTAGATATATCAAAGGACTCATTTGTCAATTTACAACGTAATTGCCCTTCACTACAGAATTGCCATAATGCAGCTAGACAAAATCAGGTTATCCAAAGGAAAAACTTTTCATATAAATTTGAATATATAAAAGGTATCTTGTATAAATCAGTATTCAAATTAAATTCAGATGAGATAGACTATTCCATCTTAGTTGTTCCAAGTCAATGCAGAGAGACTGTTCTTAAAATGGCTCATGACCTACCAATGGCCGGACATTTCTCGCATCGTAAAACCTTGAATAAAATTAGGGAAACCTATTTTTGGCCCAAAATGTCCTCAGATATCACTACCTATTGTAGATCGTGTAAACTTTGCCAACTGTCATCCTCCCGACGTACCCGGCGAGTACCTATGGTCAAAATGCCAATCTTTACGGTACCGTTTGAAAGAGTAGCTATTGACATCGTTGGTCCTTTATCACCACTTTCATCTGGGGGACACAGATATATATTAACATTAGTTGATTATGCTTCGAGTTTCCCTGAAGCTGTACCCTTAAAGTCCATAACTACTACAGAGGTGGCTGAAGCCCTTTTGTCCATCTTCTCCAGAGTTGGCATTCCTAGAGAAATTTTGTCTGACCGTGGGACACAATTCACATCTGACTTAATGCAACATCTCTACCAACTTCTGGGAGTGAAGCCTCTCTTCACCACACCCTATCATCCCAGCTGTAATGGAAGGATTGAACGCCAGCATTCGGTTCTCAAGTCCATTTTAAGGAAACTTTGCTCCCTTAAACCTTAGAATTGGCGTCGTTACCTACCCTGTGCTTTGTTTGCCATGAGGGAAGTTCCCAGTGACTCTTTGGGGTTTTCACCTTTTGAACTTGTCTATGGTAGACAGGCCAGAGGTCCATTGTCCATCCTTCATGACTTATGGACTAATGAGGAGGTAAATGCTGAGGTTCAGTCTTCTTATCAGTTTCTCCTTGACCTTAGATCCAAACTTGAGGAGACCTCTGACATAGTTTCGAAAAACTTAAGCTTATCAATGGACCAGTACAAAACCTATTTTGATTCCAAAAGTCAGAGGAGAAGTTTTAAAGTAGGGGATGAGGTTCTGGTACTTTTACCAATAAAATCAAATAAATTATTAGTAGCATGGAAAGGTCCGTATAAGGTATTGAAAATTTGTGGGAAGGTTGATTATCTCAAAGAAGTCAAGGAGAAACCCAAGCTTTATCATATCAACATTCTTAAGAAATATTACCGAAGAAATTCGGTTAACTGTTTGAATGACTTTGATTTAGTTTTTCCACACAAACTTGATAAGACAACTGAGGAGTGTAAGGTGTGCTTAATTGACACCTCTAACGTAGACTATGACAGAGAACTACATGACTTGGTGATTCTTGACCACTCAGATGCGACAAACATTAATATCAATGAGTCTTTGGATGACCATAAGAAACAGGAACTACTTCAATGTGTGAGTAAATTCTCAGATGTTTTTACGGATATTCCAGGTGTCACCTCCACCGTAGTCCATAAGATTGACTTAGTCACGGACAATCCTATCAAACGGAAATTATACCCAGTTCCAGTTCACCTTAGGGATGCATTTGACCGAGAGGTAGATCGATTATTGAAGCTAAAGATCATTGAACCTTCAGTATCTGCATATTGCTCACCAGTAGTCATGGTTAAGAAGGAGGATAATTCATATAGACTTGCTATTGACTTCAGAGGACTTAATGCTATAACTCGGTGGGATGCTGAGCCTATGCCCTTAATAGATAGCGATCTACACAAATTTTATGACTCTTCTTTCTTTTCAGAAATTGATATCGCACAAGCATATCATCAAGTAATGTTAGATCCTTCTTCTAAGCAGTACACCGCTTTTCCTACACACCAAGGACTGATGCAGTATAGAACTATGCCCTTCGGTTTGGTAACTGCCTGCGCTACCTACGTGAGACTGATGAGAAAGGTCTTCGGTAATATGCCAAATGTTTCAGTTTATTTTGATAAGATTTACGTAATGACTTCCACGTGGGGCAAGCATATCCAAACATTAACATCAGTTTTACGTAGGTTACGAGCACATGGCCTCACTGCCAAGCCGAAGAAATGCTTCCTTGGGTATAACAAAATTAGATATCTCGGACTGATTCTTTCAAATAATTATTTGCAGCCTCTTCCAAGTAAAATCACAGCTTTATTAGAGTTTAAATTCCCCAAAACCAAGAAGCTCATGCATAGCTTTCTTGGTTCTGTAAATTTTTATGCACGGTTTATCCCTAACATTACAGATCTTACAGACATCTTATCCGACTTCCTTAAAAAGTCTGTGAAGGAACCTCTTGAACTTTCCGACGTAGCTTGCGAAAAGTTTAACGAGATTAAAAATATCTTCTCGAAAGACCCTATACTTAAGATTCCAGATATTAATAAACCGTTTTGTTTAAGAACTGATCCCTCCAATACCGGCTTAGGTGCAGTGTTACTACAGTACCATGATGGTACACCTTTCCCTGTATGCTTCCTAAGCCAGAAACTTCTTCCTGCAGAAACGAGATACTCCACCACAGAAAAGGAATATTTGGCCCTTGTGTGGGGTATCTCCAAACTTAAATTTTATTTACTGGGAAAAGAATTTATTTTAGAGACGGATCACAAACCTTTGATATACCTAGAAACTTTTAAGGGAACCAACAGTCGCCTCTTGAGGTGGACATTGGCTCTCCAAGCTTTTAAGTTTCATATTGTGTATATCAATGGTTCATCCAATTATTTCTCTGACTGGTTAAGTCGTGACAGTCAGTAGAAGATTTGTTGCCTTACGCAACTTCCACGCGTTAGAACTTTTTCCTCGCCTATTCTTCTTATACTCCTTGACTATAAGTCTTGGTATGGGGGAGTGTGAGGGAAAAGTTCAACAGATAGGAGTAGTGAGCGAGTATATGGTGACGATAGTTTGATTGCCCAGCTGCTTGTTAAGGTAGGGTCAGTCTAGCTCCCGCTATCCCCCGTTCCCCTTCTCCACCCTGAAAGGTGACGTGTGGGGCTCCGACCACTTGACTCACAGCTCCCAGCACAACTGTAAGTAAAAACCTCTGCTTCTATTCTAGTGGATATATTGGTTGAAAGCTTCACTTTTGACCAATAATAAACTTAGTCTTTCAGTCTTAAGTCCCATGTAATGTTTTTGATAATCACCACGTCTTTTAGGTATTGTACTTATCATGGAGAGTGATTTTTTAAGCAGTGGGTAACCTTTGTCTCTTTCTAGCTTGGAATAACAGCTCGGGTCATCTGCCAACCAAAGAAACGTGTTGAAGGAGACGGACTGAAGTCCTGAGACGTCACTTTTTGATCTACCTACCTGATTAATTGTAGGCAACAGCAGGCAACTACCCCTCATCTTTGCAGTGGTAAAGAACCTGTGTTCCTGTCATCTGGACTGACTATTCAAGGCTATAGACTCTGTGAAGAACTAGTCGTTGGATTGTCACCAACACCTGTGACCCCCCCCCACATCATCAACAACGGCTACAATTTCTACAAGACGGTGTCAACCTCCACCAGACACCCCAGTATAACTGTACATATTAGCGTTGAATTCTAATGTCATTTTTCCATTTCATTTTTTTCATTTTTCTTTAAAGTAGGATGCACATTCATGTTTCAATGTTTTATTTTTGCATTAATAAATAATAAAGGGTTTATTTTTGTGAATTATTTATTTTTCTATTCATTAATTTTCCTGAGGAGTAGCCAGCCTTGGTAATACTGTGTGAAGTTGTTACAGGGCTGAGTAAGTCTTCACATCCAGTATCCCAGGTGGAAACTGACGCCAGGTCTTCCCTCTGTGAAGAAGGTCACTGTCTTGACGACGACTGTTTACATTCTTGTATGAGTTTTTTTCGAGAAAAAATTGTCTAATTTATTAGGACAGGAGATTATGATAACTGAATATTCACATTTTTCTTGAATGATCTTACGGAAAACGTTGTTTACTTTGGGAGTCGCTGGAGTTGTTTTATAATAGCTTTTTGTTTTAGTACGCACCTTCTTGGAAGTAGTAGTCAGGATGCTCAGCTTTACTGACCTGTTGGTTTATACTGGAAACTTCTTGCTCTAAACGCAATGGTCAGCAAATCCCTGAATATCTTAGGAGTAGACTAAACAGTTCTTTTCTTAACTTATATTGATTGTTGAAATAATTGACACAAGTTGATGTGTTTGAAAGCTTTCTGTAAAAGTGAGCTGGTTCTTATTTTCTTGCTAGAGTTCCTTGTCTTTCCCACTGATATTTGTTGTCTTTCTGGTTAATGTTCTTCCTCAAGAATGAATGTTCTGTGCTTCTTTGCTTGTTCCTTCTTTGTTGCCATTTTCTGGTGTGTATTCTTTTCATAACGTAGCTTCTCTTTCAGTTTCCTTCTCTATTTGCGTCCGAGGTGCTTATTTTTCCTGCCTTCTCCAGTGTGTTTTTTGTGTTTGATTCCTTCTTCAGTGCATATTCCCTTAATGGTTCTTTCCTTGTTTTTTTCCCTGTGTATGTTCTGTTTCTGTGCCTTTGTTTCTCTATTAGTTTTTCTTTTCAGCGAGTTTTAAGTGATTATGTGATTATTAATTTCCATGTAAACCGTAAACATATTTGTGCAAAATATCGTTATTATTCAGATTCATATTACTCTTCTTGTTTTACCAATTCCATAAACTAGTGAACAGAAGTGATTATTTTTGAAAGTAACTTTCAGGTGTTTGTTGACAACAAGCACACTTTTGTAAACAGAGACAAGCAGGTCTCAGGTGTTTGTCTACAACAAGCACTGCTATGTAAGCAGATACAAGCAAAAGAAGCACTGTTATGTAAGCAGATACAAGCAGGTCTCAGGTGTTTGTCTGCAACAAGCACTGCTATGTAAGCAGAGACAAGCAGGTCTCAGGTGTTTGTCTGCAACAAGCACTGCTATGTAAGCAGAGACAAGCAGGTCTCAGGTGTTTGTCTGCAACAAGCACTGCTATGTAAGCAGATACAAGCAGGTCTCAGGTGTTTGTCTGCAACAAGCACTGCTATGTAAGCAGAGACAAGCAGGTCTCACATATGACGTAAGTCATATTTTCTGCATTCATTTTTTCATTAATTCTTTTGCAACTTAACCATTAATTAAGGTTGGTACGGTTTTCGATGTTTCATTGTAAATCAATATAAAAGGTCACAGATTTGCCATCTAAACTACTTTATACATTAGATGATATTCATTAATAGAGGTTTATCTGAGATATTAACAAGGAGACGTGTCGGCCAGGAGACGTGTCAGCCAGGAGACGTGTCAGCCAGGAGACGTGTCGGCCAGGAGACGTGTCGGCCAGGAGACGTGTCAGCCAGGAGACGTGTCAGCCAGGAAACTTGTCGGCCAGGAGACGTGT
This sequence comes from Cherax quadricarinatus, assembly GCF_038502225.1. Taxonomy (NCBI): domain Eukaryota; kingdom Metazoa; phylum Arthropoda; class Malacostraca; order Decapoda; family Parastacidae; genus Cherax; species Cherax quadricarinatus. The sequence goes on from NW_027198799.1 coordinate 31,579, forward strand.
CAGCCAGGAGACGTGTCAGCCAGGAGACGTATCAGCCAGGAGACGTATCGGCCAGGAGACCTGTCAGCCAGGAGACGTGTCGGCCAGGAGACCTGTCAGCCAGGAGACGTGTCAGCCAGTACAGTAACAAACGAAACAATAAAGAAACACATAAAACAGTATAGTGACACATAAAATGGTATAGTGTTATATAAAACGGTAAGGTGAAACATTAAACAGTATAGTGACAAATAAAACATTATAGTAACACATAAAACAGTAAACTGAGACGTAAAACAGCATAGTAACACAAAACAGAATAATAACATATAAAACAGTATTATAACACATAAAACAGAACACCAACACAGAAGAACAGTAAAATATAAGAGATGTAAATCTGTGTTACTGCACTGTTCTTCTGTGTTACTGTACAGTCCTCTGTGTTATTGTACTGGTCTTCTGTGTTACTTTACTGTTATTCTTTGTTACTGTATTGATTTTCTCTGTTACTGTACTGGTCTTCTGTGTTATTGTGTGGGAATAACACCACCGTGGCTACTGTCAGGGAGGCTGGAGTGGGAATAACACCACCGTGGCTACTGTCAGGGAGGCTGGAGTGGGAATAACACCACCGTGGCTACTGTCAGGGAGGCTGGAGTGGGAATAACACCACCATGACTACTGTCAGGGAGGCTGGAGTGGAAATAACACCACCGTGGCTACTGTCAGGGAGGCTGGAGTGGGAATAACACCACCGTGGCTACTGTCAGGGAGGCTGGAGTGGGAATAACACCACCATGACTACTGTCAGGGAGGCTGGAGTGGGAATAACACCACCGTGGCTACTGTCAGGGAGGCTGGAGTGGGAATAACACCACCTGTGGCTACTGTCAGGGAGGCTGGAGTGGGCTGGAGTGGGAATAACACCACCATGGGAGGGAGGCTGGAGTGGGTATAACACCACCGTGGCTACTGTCAGGGAGGCTGGAGTGGGAATAACACCACCGTGGCTACTGTCAGGGAGGCTGGAGTGGGAATAACACCACCGTGGCTACTGTCAGGGAGGCTGGAGTGGGAATAACACCACCGTGGCTACTGTCAGGGAGGCTGGAGTGGGAATAACACCACCGTGGCTACTGTCAGGGAGGCTGGAGTGGGAATAACACCACCGTGGCTACTGTCAGGGAGGCTGGAGTGGGAATAACACCACCGTGGCTACTGTCAGGGAGGCTGGAGTGGGAATAACACCACCGTGGCTACTGTCAGGGAGGCTGGAGTGGGAATAACACCACCGTGACTACTGTCAGGGAGGCTGGAGTGGGAATAACACCACCATGGCTACTGTCAGGGAGGCTGGAGTGGGAATAACACCACCGTGGCTATTGTCAGGGAGGCTGGAGTGGGAATAACACCACCCTGGCTACTGTCAGGGAGGCTGGAGTTGGAATAACACCACCGTGGCTACTGTCACGGAGGCTGGAGTGGGAGTAACACTACCGTGGCTACTGTCAGGGAGGCTGGAGTGGGAATAACACCACCGTGACTACTGTCAGGGAGGCTGGAGTGGGAATAACACCACCGTGGCTACTGTCAGGGAGGCTGGAGTGGGAATAACACCACCGTGGCTACTGTCAGGGAGGCTGGAGTGGGAATAACACCACCGTGGCTACTGTCAGGGAGGCTGGAGTGGGAATAACACCACCGTGGCTACTGTCAGGGAGGTTGGAGTGGGAATAACACCACCCATTTGAATCCAAATCATAAATTATTAGTAACAGTTAATAATAAACTTATTATAATAATTATTATTTGCGACCACTGTAAGCCTCAGAGTTATCTCTGAGTTACCAGACCTTGCCACGTGGAAGCCAGTGGTTCGTCTTTAAGGTCCACCCCCCCCCTCGCCTTCCCCAGGTTCATGTGTCCAGGAATTCATCCGTGGGCCCCCGGATGTCTCTCCTTCCTCACTTCCCTAAGGTCAGCCTCGCCTCTCTCTGTCTCTCTCTCTCTCTCTGCCTTCCAGCCTCAGCCTTCCCTAGGTTCATGTATCCAGGAATCCATCCGTTCGCTCCCGGATGTCTTCCCTTCCCCACTTACCTAAGGTCAGCGAGTTAGGTGAGTGCCTTCCCCGGTTCAGTGTCTCCAGGAGTCCACTTGGTGTCACCTCAGGTGGACTCCCTTCCCCACTTCCCCAAAGTTAGCGGTATTCTTGCCTTGCCCAGGTTCATGTATCCAGGAATCTATCCGTCTACCGCCGGATGTCTTCCCTTCCCAACTTACCCAAGGTCAGCCTCAACTGCATGTATTCATGCTTTCCCCAGGTTCATGTATCCAGGAATCCATCCGTTCGCTCCCGGATGTTTTCCCTTCCCCACTTCCCCAGAGTCAGCGGTTCCCACCCTCAGTGACCTTGCTGGGTGGAAACTTGGTCTTGTCTAGCTGGTCTACGGTAGAGACTGTCCAGGTGGGTGGAATTACTGGAGGTGACACACACAGAAAACTGCGTCCAGTAATTACATCCACCAAGACAGCCGCGACCGTACACCAGCTAGACGCCACCAAGATGTCACCCAGTTCGGCCACCTCGGAATGGCTAATTAATTATAATTTTGGAATTCCTTTTATGTTACACTGTGAAGTTATTCTGAGTACAAGATTTTTTTTAATAATATAGCAGTTTAAAAGCATTTGTGAGTGTTTTATTTTATATAGATGATTGCCAAAGTGTTGATGAATTTGTCTACATCAATGAAACTGTATTAAATATTACACTGTCTTCATTTTTATTTATTAATTCATCTGTCGCATTTGACATCGGAAAGTTAACAAGCGCACAAACATACACATATATAAAAGTATCTTCTTATAAACGAACCATGCCATACACACACATGTGAGAGAGAGAGAGAGAGAGAGAGAGAGAGAGAGAGAGAGAGAGAGAGAGAGAGAGAGAGAGAGAGAGAGAGAGAGAGAGAGACAGACAGACAGACAGACAGACAGACAGACAGAGACAGACAGAAACAGAGAGAGTGTGTGTGTGTATGTGTGTGTGTGTGTGTGTGTGTGTGTGTGTGTGTGTGTGTGTGTGTGTGGGTGTGTGTGAGTGAGTACAGAGTTTTAACATAGTATGTTAATAAAGCTGTGTTTCCAGTGACATCTGGTCTACATGATGGTTTGCTTTGTGTTTCCAGTGACATCTGGTCTACATGATGGTTTGCTTTGTGTTTCCAGTGACATCTGGTCTACATGATGGTTTGCTTTGTGTTTCCAGTGACATCTGTCTACATGGTTTGCTTTGTGTTTCCAGTGACATCTGGTCTACATGATGGTTTGCTTTGTGTTTCCAGTGACATCTGGTCTACATGATGGTTTGCTTTGTGTTTCCAGTGACATCTGGTCTACATGATGGTTTGCTTTGTGTTTCCAGTGACATCTGGTCTACATGATGGTTTGCTTTGTGTTTCCAGTGACATCTGGTCTACATGATGGTTTGCTTTGTGTTTCCAGTGACATCTGGTCTACATGATGGTTTGCTTTGTGTTTCCAGTGACATCTGGTCTACATGATGGTTTGCTTTGTGTTTCCAGTGACATCTGGTCTACATGATGGTTTGCTTTGTGTTTCCAGTGACATCTGGTCTACATGATGGTTTGCTTTATACATATATTGTCTTTTGACCAAAGTACAGTGACATCACACGTCTTTAAGATCACAAGTGACATCATACAACATTATCTAGGACCCAGTTTTTTGTGTAAATATTTACCGTCTTTGTTGCATATTTTAATTTAATTCAACACTATAGTTATCAAAACATTCCCTACTAACATCTCTCATATATATTTTGCAAACCTATAAATGCACCTAAGTGCTGCTTTCCTTTATATTAGTGTTGTATCAGTGTTTACACATGATCCACATATTTCCTTCCCTTTCTTAATTCACACTCTTCTTTGTTACGCATATTTTATCTTTCCCATTAACAGTCTAATTCCAACAAAATCATGAATTATACCTGTACTTTATTCCAACTGCGTCACACACTTCAACCTTAAAGCCATTCTAAATTTCCCATTTTTAACCTTATTGCCTCATTTCTTTCATACTGACTGGCTGACTCTGCTGTCAGCAGTCAGCCAAGCTGACAGCTGTACCACCGAACTGTGTTCGTATTTATTGTGAATTATCATGTAGATCATACAAACGTTCTTCTGATGTTTACTTTTCACTTTGGTCTACACATACACATCACTACAAACACCATGCTACCAACACACATATACATATATGTGTACACATTCTCATAAGCATAACTGCACTCTCCCACACGATTGCTGAAATTATACAATACTGTATAAATAGTGTAAAAGAAATAGGAAAATTCTTCAATATATAATTTCAATTTTCTTGAAAAAAAAGGAATGAAGATTCCAATATTCTGAGGAAATATTTTGGAAAAAGACGTAAATACATGTATGTGAAAAAAGTAACAGACTTGAGGGACTTGTGATTAAGACAAAGATATTCTTATAAATCATTTTAATAAGCACTTTGTTTAAGTAGAATTAATTTTTAAATAAGTCTATCAGTTTTCACATATACACTTCTTTCCCTTCTTCATTATTGAAGTGAAAAACATTCACCACCACAGATGCAAAACAAAAACTTTCGGTGATGAAAATAAAGACTTGGACGATTCCATCTTTTGACAATAAGAATTTTGGTGGTGGCTGCCACAACCTGGCCAGTACGACTGTGTGTTAATGTCTCCCATACTGTTGCTATATACTGTGATGTATAGATGTTAACATATATTACGACCTGGTCGTAATGGGAATTGGGGCAAACAAACTCAGAAATAGACTATAATGTATATTTGCCTTCACCCACTATATACAGGTATGTACAGTATGAAGTTGAGGGGTGGATAGTGAGAGGGTTATAATATTGAGACAAGGGAAAATGAGGGTGGATAGTGAAAATTGTGACTTGTGACCTGTTGGGGTTGTACAACGTGGTGCAATAGTGTATTGAGCTTGGATAGTGAAAATTGTGACTTGAGAAGTGATGTTGGTGTTGTGGGTTGTTGGGAATTATGAGTGAAAAATGGAAGTTATAGAATATTGTGGGTTATGAGTGACAAATGCGAGTGGATATTGTGCGTGTGACTTGTAATATCGAGTTGGTAATGTGGGTTAAGATAATTGTGTTATTTGTTGTGAGTTGTATTACTGAGACAAGTGAAAATTGATGGTGGATAGTGAGAGTGTTATAATAATAAGCCAAGCGAAAATGCAGGTGGATAGTGAAAAAATTGTGACTTGTGAAGTGCTGGAGCTTGATGAGGGTTACGTGTTATGTGTTATGAGTTGTGGGTATAGTGCTCCACCATGATTATAATAATGATAATAATAATAATAGTAATAATAATAATAATAATAATGGATTACGTTTAAATTTTAATTAAAATGAAGGTAGAGCGTGAACATTTTAAAGAAAATATAGAGGTGATAGTGACATTGGTTGAATATTGTCGACGGTTAACTAGTGATGGTGGTGGGATTTTGTGTGAATTTTAATGAAAATAATGGTAGTGTGAATATTTTAAAGAAAATATAGAGGTGATAGTGGTATTGGTTGAATGGAGGTTATGACTGACTAGTGTTGGTGGGATCGATATGGGTCAATGCCTGTCCTAAGGCGCTTTCTTGGGATGATCTGAGATCTTATCTGAGGTCAGGAATGTACCTCACAATCACAGTCATCCCTCACCAGGCAAATAAAGGTTAAATGAACTCATTTGAGCAGTAGACGTTTAGAGATGAGGAGAGTTGATGTAGACATTGCTGGTAAATGTGTTATAATCCAGTAGAATTATATCTCAGGGAGTATTGAAATCTCCATGTTGTGACTTGTTGTGACCTGTGGAGGGGTTGTACAGCGTGGTGCAATAGTGTATGTGTGTTGTGAAGTGGATAGTGGTGTGATGATTGAGTCGTGTGTGTGTGTGTGTGTGTGTGTATGTGTGTGTGTGTGGTTAGGTTAGGTTAGGTCACAGGCCAACCTCACCAACCAGTGTAAATTGTCACACTCTTGCCTTGACAAGAAAGTGCGATATTTGAGGAAAGACTTCTGGCACTGTTTCGATCTCAGGTGTTCTTGCCGGCGCCAGTAAGGAGCCGTTAGAGAGATTATCTAAATCTACCATTGTGTTGTGACCTGTTGCAGGTTGTACAGCGTGGTGCAATAGTGGAGGGGGGGGAGGGGGGATGCAGGCACGACGATATAAAACTCTAGGAAGCAGCTAGAGAGGGGCAGAGTTGTGGGAGCTCTGGAGAGCTGTGTGTGTAGTGGGACTCAGTTGGTTGTTGATCACACTACTTGGTGCAGTATGGGTATTACTAGTTGTATTACTTCTGACATGCATTACCATTGAGAGAAATGACACATAGGTGTTTACCAACTGTGTTTAACATTTGAGACATATAAGTGTTTACCACAGAGAGAAAAATTTTAAGGGTAACTCTAGAATGTGTGACTCAGGAACTGGAGTCTCCAATACATGGAAAACTTGACCCTGGAGTTGGAGCTCGATCTTAGGGTAATTACTTCACCCCCCCCCCCTGAGAGAAAATTTGAAAACACCCCAAATTTCGAAAAAAATCGAGGTAAAAGTTGATCCAAGGAGATGGAGCAGGGATGGAAGTGAGGGAAAACTTTGATTATTCGATGATAAAACTTGATCCGAGGAATTGGAGACCGCAAAAAGTGGAAAAAACATTTTTGCAACATTCTCTATAAAAAATGAAAAATAAGATGGCAACACCTCCGGAAATTTTTGGAAAAGTTGGCAACACTGGAGAAACAAATTAAATTTTGCAACACTGGAGAATCAGATTAAAATTTGCAACATTCTCGAAAAAAAAAATGTTTGCAACACTTCTGGAAAAATAAATGGAGGAAAAGATGTCAACACTCCCGGGCTCAGCGGGGGGCTCCGCGGGGGGCGCCGCGGGGGGCGGAGCGAAAAAAAAAGAAAAAAAAAAGGTTGGGGGGAAGGAGTGGGACGCGCGGGGGGGGGGCGTGGCGGCACCTTCGATGAGCCACTATGGGACAAATCCCCTACGCCAATGAAATCAACAAATTATGGAATATGATGGAAATACCCAAACATCAGAAAGTCCTCCAACATGTTATGTAATAATAACTGCAGGAACTTTCTGCCCAAGATGACCAGATCATCACTTCACGCCAGAAAATGTTACGATCTACGTTGCTCAAAATTCCACGTAAATAGAAAGCAGTGCCAAAAAATATGCATCAACGATAAGTATACAAGGTAACCAGAGTATTTTTAAAAGAGATAGAGAAGTATTAAAAATAATACAGGGCAAACAGTTAAGGACAACAGGAGTTACAGAGATAAATATCAGTGGAACACCAGGGACCAGTTTCTCAACACCAGGATAAAACATACAACAGCACACATTGTAAACAGTACCAGGATAGACCTTGGATATGTACACAAGCTGTCACTCTACCAGATGGTACACAAGCTGCCACTCTACCAGATGGTACACAAGCTGCCACTCTACCAGATGGTACACAAGCTGCCACTCTACCAGATGGTACACAAGCTGCCACTCTACCAGATGGTACACAAGCTGCCACTCTACCAGATGGTACACAAGCTGCCACTCTACCAGATGGTACACAAGCTGCCACTCTACCAGATGGTACACAAGCTGCCACTCTACCAGATGGTACACAAGCTGCCACTCTACCAGATGGTACACAAGCTGCCACTCTACCAGATGGTACACAAGCTGCCACTCTACCAGATGGTACACAAGCTGCCACTCTACCAGATG
>NW_027198800.1:0-39427 GCF_038502225.1 Cherax quadricarinatus
TCAATCACCAGCTGAGAGCTATATCAGCTTGGGGAAATAGATGGCAAGTAACATTTGCACCTGAGAAAACGCAAATGATGATCGCCTCAGGCACCATGATGGTAATGCTGGTGCAGTAGTAAGGATGAATGGGAGGATGTTGGGCACCCTATAGAAGAAGTTGATATCCTGGGGTGAAATTCGACCAAACCAATCCAACCATGAAGAACCATGTTGTAAATCTTGCAAACAAGGCAGCCAGGAAGCTTACAGCACTTCAGATTCACATCTGCTTGACAGTATGGGGTTGCAAGATCCTGCATGAGGCACAAGCACGCCACACCTTGAGTATGCTCCACTTTCTTGGTTTGCCTGCCCCCTCTCATCTGCGACTGCTTGACAGAGTAGAGAACAGCATAAGACGCCTCATCTCTCGGCCTGACCCATCCTGGATAGATCTGTCACTTCAGCAGAGCCTTCAACATAGGAGGGATGTGGGTGGCCTTACTAGTGTACAAGGCCAATATTGTCAAAAATACCACACTTGATCCACTTCCCGAGGACAGCGTGGAAACAAGCTTTTATGCCACAAGACGGCAGAAAGCAGCAACTTCACTTCTGGCTGTACCCTTCTCCAGAACATCACTCCCATCTGAGATCATACATACCCAGGATGACTCAAGTATGGAACACATTTGTACAGCATAATGATGTCAACGTAGATAAAGTCAGTTGATCAAATGAAAATGCTGGCCCACAGATGGCTCCAACTTCATCCTGTTCCCTACTTGTATGTCTCATAACAATAAAAATGCTTTCAAATGAGCTGATGTAGGTAACAGCTCCTTAGTTTCTTACCAATAAGGTTAGGAATCCTTAACCTGTAAATAGCTTGTCAATAAAGTTAGGGATCCTTAACCTTGTCAAACCCTGTGAAAAAAAAAAAAAAAAAAAAAAAAAAAAAAAAAAAAAAAAAAAAAAAGAGGGGAGAGAGGGGGAGAGAGGGGGGAGAGGGGAGGGGGGAGAGGGGGGGGAGGGGGGAGGGGGGGGGGGAGGGGGAGAGGGGAGGGGAGGGGAGAGGGGGAGAGAGGGGGAGAGAGGGGAGGGGAGAGGGGAGGGGAGGGGAGAGGGGGAGAGGGGAGGGGGGAGAGAGGGGGGAGAGAGGGGAGAGAGGGGGGAGAGAGGGGGGAGGGGAGAGGGGAGGGGGAGAGAGGGGGAGAGAGGGGGGAGAGGGGAGGGGGAGAGGGGGAGAGGGGGAGAGAGGGGGAGAGACAGAGACAGAGAGACAGACAGAGAGAGACAGAGACACAGAGAGAGAGAGACAGACAGACAGAGACAGAGAGACAGAGACAGAGAGACAGAGACAGAGAGAGAGAGAGAGAGAGAGAGAGACAGAGAGAGATTAATTTCGGAGATCGGGACAGTGAAAATTCAGATTAGAGTTTCCTGAAATTTTCCATGAACTGCCATGCAATTTTTTAAATAAAATTCACAACATAAGAGGCAAAACTGTTTAATCAGTAATACTTGATCAGTTAAAAATTCATACAAATATTAGGCATTGTCCAAGACACTTTAACAAGATGCTTCTTGAGGGACTGGAGATAAACTGTCTGGGAAGATTCCACTTATAACAACAATATCCATCATTACAAAACTGATTAGGAAGATAAACAAGATATTCATCATGAAGAATGAAAAAGACTAAGAAACTTAAGAAGTAGCACTTTACGAAGATTACAATAACATTAAAAATAACTCACTTTTTATCAGCTTCATCTTGACTATTATCCCTAGAAATATTTGTCCCCATGATTTTCTCAACTAATGCTCCAATTTCCTTAAGTTCAGTGGAGTTAGCGGAGTCTCTTCTTAGTGAAGCATACTCCTTATCGTGAAGCATTGTGTCAACAGCAAGTCGAACATCCTTCAGTTGAAATACACGTGAATAAAGTATGTCATACACCACAGCTGTAGAAAATAATAAAATCAGTTTCATAAAAACTAATCATACAACTTTTACTTCATAATTTCTTTTGAAAAACAATGAATTACATTTAATTATATTCATGGGGAAACACCAAGCCAAAATGAATCATACAGTGCCCCAGGTTTGATCTGAGGAAGGAGTGGTATTCAAGATATTAATCCAGCTTCACCAAGAAGTTTTTTGGCAGTAAAAACAGAGAGTTTTACATTTTTCAATATCATGCATTTAATGTGCTCCAAATACAGTGGACCCCCGGTATTCGATTCCTGAGAAATACCGATAATATCGAAAACGAATCAATTTTCCTCATAAGAAATAATGAAAATCAAATTAATCCGTGCAAGACACCCAAAAGTATGAAAAAAAATTTTTTTTACTACATGTAATATTAAGTTTAATGCAATAGAATAATTACAATAACAATAAAATAATTGACACTTACCTTTAATGAAGATCTGGTGATGATTGATGGGATGGAAGGAGGGGAGAGGTGTTAGTGTTTAGAAGGGGAATCCCCTTCCATTAGGACTTGAGGTAGCAAGTCCTTTTCCAGGGTTACTTCCCTTCTTCTTTTAATGCCACTAGGACCAGCTTGAGAGTCACTGGACCTCTGTCGCACAACAAATCTGTCCATAGAGCTCTGTACCTCCCGTTCCTTTACGATTTGTCTAAAATGAGCCACAACATTGTCATTGTAGTAGCTGTGTTAGGGTGATTTTCATCCATAAAGGTTTGCACTTCAACCCACTGTGCACACATTTCCTTATTTTTTGAAGTAGGCACAATGTATTCCACAACTGGTACAGGCTTCTCAGGGTTAGCCCCAAACCCTTCAAAATCTTTCTTAATTTCCATACTAATTCTCACCCTTTTTACCACAGGGTTGGCACTAGAAGCTTTCTTGGGGCCCATGGTGACTTATTTTGCAGAAACAAGCACCAAACACAGTGATAATATGGATAATATGGAATGTACCGAATGTATCCTTAGATGCTCGCACACTGGCTGGCTTGTAAACACAGGCACACAAGGGGCAGTTCAGGCCACATGTGGACAGGTTTCGTACGAATCGTATCGAATACTGGGTTTTCAATCAAATACTGAGGAAAATTTTTTGCGATATAATGCATTGAATACCGGATTTGTCGAATACTGATGCCATCGAATACCGGGGGTCTGTAATACCCTCGATATAATGAACTAGTGGGGAATTGACTAAGGTCCATTAAATGAAAATAATATCAGAAAAATAAGGTGCTCTACTGTGCATGGGGTACACACTGTATTATAATGATCCATTACAGTGAGGGATAACCACATTATAAAAAATATTTATTTCTGCAATGCAAATATCAAAAATACTTTAATTTTACTTGCCTCCAACCCCTCAAAAACTTATTACATGCAAGAACTCACACTGACAAAATCCCCGTATGGTAGCTGCGTCTTTTTGGTAGACAATGTCATAATGGTTCCCGTGGGTGTAACTTAACATGAGAGTCTTTGGGTAGCTATTTTCTGTGGCCTTGAATGGCATTTGGTCCAGAATGAACAATGCAGACATTCCTGGCTCTAAAATAACATTTTCTTTGTTCATCAGTCATGTCTCCAGGCCCCTATGAGATTACTCTTGCTTTCTATTTTGAATTTTTATTCAAACAAAAAATAGAAGATTTACTGTTATGCAGACTACTGCAATATTGTAATAATTGTATAAATAACGTCAACCCATTCATGACTGCATATTAGTACAGGTCCTCCATCACAAATCCGGCATCATTGGGACCTGTAGTGTGCCGGATTACTGAGTTTGCCGGATTACAGAGTGGTTAGGTTAGAATACACTTAATAAAATTAACCAACTTGACTTACACAGTTCATTGAACATCGGCAAAAATCGAACATTTCCGCTACTTTGAGCTCAATTTCAAGGTACTTTTCATCATGAAAGCAATCAAAATCATGTCTATTTCTGTAATATATCTTCCATTCTATCAAATGAGTCCAAAAAAATGAGAATACAACCATAAAAACCATACGAAAATATACTGCAAAGAGGCGGCTAATGGCTGAGAAGTGAACTCCCTTATTTATCGTCCGTCTTTTTTATTTTTGTTGTACGTTAAGAAGCATCTTTCCATCATACATTGCCCAAGTTTCAATGAGATAGCCCAACAAACAACCGAGAAAAAAAAATATTTACCAAAAATCATATATGGCAAGCCCAAGCCAGGTACTGGAAATAAGTCACTTTGTCTGACTTTTCTGGGTTATCCTAGGTTCTCTATACATACACTGCTATGTATGATAATCTATGTAACTGTATTTGTGTATACCTGAATAAACTTATTTACTTCTAGTCTGTCAACTGAGTACAAGAAACCGCCCATTCACTTATTTCAACTACCCAATAAAGTGGTCAGAAATTGGCAATTTGGCCGATTTCACACAAATTTCAACAGATGCCAATTTCAAAATAGGGTCCAGAATAAACAATGCAGACATTCCTGGCACTAAAATAACATTTTCTCTGTTCATTAGTCACGGCTACAGGCCCCTTATATTACTCTTGCTTACCATTTGGAATTATTAAAAAAAAAAAAAAAAAAAAAAAAAATAGAAGATTTACTGTTATGCAGACTACTGCATTATTGTAATAATTGTATAAATAATGTCAACCCATTCTTGACTCTGTACTGTAATTTGGACTGGCAGGCGGACAGGTATTGGACGTGACGTCATTTGTTTAATCTTGGGCTTCGCTAAAGAATAGAACATTTCCGCTATGTGAGCGCAATTTCAAGGTACTTTTCATCATGAAAGCAATCAAAATCATATCTATTTCTGTAATATATCTTTCATTCTATCAAATGAGACCGAAAAAATGAGAATATAACCATAAAAACCATACAAAAATATACCGCTAAGCGGCCGCTAATGGCTGAGAAGTGAACTCCGCTATTTATGGTCTGATTTCTTTCATTTTTGGTGTACATTAAGAAGTATCTTTCCATCATACATTGCCCAAGTTTGAATAAGATAACCCAACAAACAACTGAGAAAATAATAATATAATAATAATAATAATAATAATAATAATAATAATAATAATAATAATAATAATAATAATAATCTTTATTTACTACACGTACATGTACAAGGTATACAGGCCTAGCTGACATCAGTGACATACTACTGTATAGAAAGCCGCTTGTTATGCAGAGTATTTCAAGAAAATTAGGTCAGTGTCCCAGGATAACACCCACACTAGTCGACTAACACCCAGGTACCCATTTACTGATGGGTAAACATAGACAACAGGTGTAAAGAAACACGCCTAATGTTTCTACCCTGGCTGGGAATCGAATATTTACCAAAAATCATATATGGCTAACCCAAGCCAGGTACTAAAAATAAGCCACGTTGACTTTTTTGGGTTATCCTAGGTTCTCTACACATATGCTGCTATGTGTGATAATCTATATAGAGAAAATAACTTTTTTGTTTCAGGTTTATGGTGCAGTACGAGTGTATATCACAGTTAGCCCTGTGCTACACTCCGTTTTCTCTAATATAAGCCCCCAAGACAGGGATAGGAGAATGGTATTTGTATACCATATCCTCTTCATACCTCTGTCGAACTGCTCGGTGTTATGCCAAATATTATTCATTCTGGAGTATTTAACATGTTTTATGTTATTTATATTGTTTATTATGTCATATTAGATCAATTGTGATAGGCAAATAAGCTGTAGTGTTGATATTAGCGTAATAATAAAGCATATTCTCCTGCTTCATGAGACTGAGCTCATGGCAACCGACAGTGGCTTCAAAGCCACCTTATCTTTAATGGATAATGTACTGTGTAGGTGCTTTACATAATGAGAAGCATTTCTTTTATTCATTGGAACCATGGCTAGGGCTAAAAGTAAGCAGGTTAAAACAATAAATGGAGAAAAAGAAATTGGAATGACTTATGCAGCAAGTAGCGCCACCAAACAGTACCAGCAGGTTGGTGTGGCGACCCTGGAAATTTGAAATTATGCTAGCCAAAATTAGTGCCGAATAACTGAAGGAACCGAATAACTGATTGCCGGATTTGTGATGGCGGACCTGTATTCATTACATATGAAAAAGTCGAAGATATAACAAACGTGTAGTAATAGCTGCTAATGAAGACATGAAAGAGCCACTCTTATTTGTTATGATAATGTGATTGGAGGGAGGGAGACGCGAAGTCTGAACACACTACTGTCACTGACTTCAACCCTACCATAAATCTGACACCTAGAAATGTTAATGTCTACCACACAGTGTTTAGCACTTTGTGAATATAACAACAGTAATCGAATACAGCTTGTTTATGCCATTTTTTCCAAATTCAACCCTGTATAAAGAGTGAAGTACTATATGGTACAGTTCAAAGGGGACGTTGTTATATGCAACCAAAACTATGGAAAAAGAAAATGAAGAACATACAGGAAAAGATTATCTTTCTTCTCTCTACTCTCTCTCTACTAGTAGTATAAACAGAAAATCTTCCTAAGAAAATCTTCTAAGCATTCCTTCCTAAGCTGTTGTAGTAGTCTTATGCTTTCCTTGTATCTTTTCCTGTTATATATTTTTTTTTTTTTGTTTTTTTTTTTTTTTTTTTTTATATTAATATTAATTTATTAACACACTGGCCGATTCCCACCAAGGCAGGGTGGCCCGAAAAAGAAAAACTTTCACCATCATTCACTCCATCACTGTCTTGCCAGTAGTGTAAAGCACCCTTCTGGCAAGACAGTGATGGAGTGAATGATGGTGAAAGTTTTTCTTTTTCAGGCCACCCTGCCTTGGTGGGAATCGGCCAGTGTGTTAATAAATTAATATTAATATAAAAATATAACAGGAAAAGATACAAGGAAAGCATAAGACAACTACTACAACAGCTTAGGAAGGAATGCTTAGATATAACTACCAGGAAGATTTTGTGTTTATACTACTAGTAGAGAGAGTAGAGTAGAGTAGAGAGAGAGAGAGAGAGAGAGAGAGAGAGAGAGAGAGAGAGAGAGAGAGAGAGAGAGAGAGAGAGAGAGAGAGAGAGAAGAGAGAGAGAAGAGAGAGAGAAGAGAGAGAGAAGAGAGAGAGAAGAGAGAAGAGAGAGAGAAGAGAGGAGAGGAGAGAGAGAGAAGAGAGTAGAGAGAGAGTAGAGAGTAGAGAGAGAGTAGAGAGAGAGTAGAGAGAGAGTAGAGAGAGAGTAGAGAGTAGAGAGTAGAGAGAGTAGAGAGAGAGTAGAGAGAGTAGAGAGAGTAGAGAGAGAGAGAGAGTAGAGAGAGAGTAGAGAGAGAGTAGAGAGAGAGTAGAGAGAGAGTAGAGAGAGAGTAGAGAGAGAGTAGAGAGAGAGTAGAGTAGAGAGAGAGTAGAGTAGAGAGAGAGTAGAGTAGAGAGAGAGGAGAGAGAGAGAGAGAGAGAGAGAGAGAGGAGAGAGAGAGGAGAGAGAGTAGAGAGAGAGAGTAGAGAGAGAGTAGAGAGAGAGTAGAGAGAGAGTAGAGAGAGTAGAGAGAGTAGAGAGAGAGAGAGTAGAGAGTAGAGAGAGAGTAGAGAGAGAGTAGAGAGAGAGTAGAGAGAGAGTAGAGAGAGAGTAGAGAGAGAGTAGAGAGAGAGTAGAGAGAGAGTAGAGAGAGAGAGAGTAGAGAGAGTAGAGAGTAGAGAGAGAGTAGAGAGTAGAGAGAGAGTAGAGTAGAGAGAGTAGAGAGAGTAGAGTAGAGAGAGTAAAGAGAGTAGAGTAGAGAGAGTAGAGAGAGTAGAGAGAGTAGAGTAGAGAGAGTAGAGAGAGTAGAGTAGAGAGAGTAGAGAGAGTAGAGAGTAGAGAGTAGAGAGAGAGAGAGAGAGAGAGAGAGAGAGAGAGAGAGAGAGAGAAAATATAAACAGTTAGGATAAAACACTCCCTACAATAATACATTATTGTACATACCTAGAACATATACATTACACAAATTTAGTACTTTTTTACTACTAAGTTATCCAGGCTTCCATTATTTACACTTCTGACAAGCATAAAATAATAATTACTCAGAAAACTTTTAAAATAAGTATACAACTCACTGAAAAAGATGTGACATTGCTATAATTTCTGTGTGTCCTCCCCATTCTCTTACATCTTGTAACTTGAAGACATGATGATCTAGAGGTATTTCTAGAAACTGTAAATTTAAAAGAAAATTATAATTAGGAATAATATTGACCTGTTTAACATAACATCAATGAAATTCATAATAACCAATTACCCATGAATAGCATAATAAATTTATAAACAAGACAAGCAAAGCACTAGTATGCATTTATTATGGAAACATTTCACATAAGGAGCCTTTGTCAATACAATACATACTGAGAAAACAATTATATATGGGCAGAACAAGATCAGGTGCAGAAACCAGGAATGGTCATAGCTTGGAGAGAGGCGAGGAACTGAGGGGGCCTCCCGACTGGTGTGTTTTGATGGGTTATTATTAAATAAGTCGAGATCCCAGAGAAGCTAAAACTATTTTTGTTCTGGATGACTGTATTGGAAGTGGAAATCAATGTTGACTCCATACAATTCACCTTCATAAACCATTTTCCTTAATGACCAATCTGGCTTCATCCTATTTCCTGGATTTCTTCCTCACAAGATCCTTGATGGTAATAGAGGTGATGATAACTACATTCACTTAACAACTGCAAGAGTAGTCCAGGGATGTTCTAGTAACAATGCTAAGAAATGCAATGTACATTCTCTTTCTGGCAAGTGATCCTTTCTGGCTGTATTGAAGATGCTTAACACTCTCCTCATGCACTTGTTAACTCTTTCACTGTCAAGTGCCATAATATTACACCTTGCAAGCCAGTGCTGGTGCCGTAATATTACGCCAAAATTCTAGCGGCTCCCAGTCTTGCAGGAGAAAGCTGGTAGGCCTACATATGAAAGAATGGGTCTGAGCAGTCAGTGTGCACAGTATAAAAAAATCCTGAAGCACGCAGAGCATAATGAGAGAAAAAAAACTCCAATCGTGATTTTGGTTTAAAACATCGACTTAGTGGTGTATTTTCGTATGTTATTTATGGTTGCATTCTCATTTTCTTGGTCTCATTTGATAGAATAGAAGATACAGTACAGGAATAGAGATGAATTTGAATGGTTTTCAGACTAAAAGTACCTCAAAATGAGCTCAAAATAGCAGAAATGTTTGATTTTTGCCGATGCTCAAAGTTAAAAAAATCACGCCACACGTCCAATACACATCAACTGGTGGGTCTAATATGCTTTCACAAATGCACTGATATTATTTATACCATATTTACAATAATGCAGTAGTTTGCATAACAGTAAATCTTCAATTTTTTGTGTGAATAAATACTCAAAATGGAAAGCAAGCGTAATATAAGAGGGGCATGGAGACGTGACTAGTGAACAGAGAAAGTATTATTTTAGGAATGTCTGCATTGTTTATTTTGGTCCTTATTTTGAAATTGGCCTTACTTGAATTGTGTATGAAATTGGGCAAATTCCCAATTTCTGATCACTTAACTGGGCAGTTGAAATCAGTAAATGGGCGGTTTATTGTATTCAATCGATAGAACAAATGGAGTTCTAGCAAAATAGCTATGAGTTTGGTCGACTAGAACAATGACATTGACTGAAAATAGAGCTCAAAGTGGGCAAAATCAGCAATGCATAAATATCGCCGCTAACTTCCCGAGAGCGTAATTCCATGTTTTCTACCAAGTTTCGTACTTTTGGTGTCATTACCATCAGGGAAAGATTCTCTATCGTTTCATATGAAATTTTTTTTTTTTTTTTTAAATTCTTCGACACTGAGAGCAAGTTTGTGAGCAGGGGTCTCGACAGTGAAAGGGTTAATAAAATAGGAGGGAAAATGAAGATGCATAAGTACATGACAAATCTAGGAGCACTCTTCATGAAACTCAGGGCCAAGACCTATAAGAGCTCAACAAAAAGCCAACGACTGTGCCTTTCTGTTTTAGTAACATGGTGTGAATAATAAAATAACCACTCATCTTTGCTGATTGATTCTCAATAAACCTTAAAGGTAAACTTATCTTTGAACCTATAAAATAGGATGCCAAGGAAGAGTTTATCTTTTCATACCTCATACATTTGTCATGTGTTCAACCAGCTCCATTCTCCCTCTCATTTTATCAACAGCTGAGAGGAAAGCCTTCAGCATCAACAACAAAACCATAAGGAATCCCTCACATGTGGCAGTGTTGCAAGCAATATCTTCAGAGCTCTCTCCATGTGTAAAGAGTTTAGTTACTATCATCTCCACTACCATCAATACTCTTGTGAGGAAGAGATTCACTTCACTTAAGTCACTGAATCTAACAAAAGTTGTTGTCACTCCATGTGGCAGATATGGGTGAAACATCAAGGGACCCTGAGCAATGTTTGATAATTATTATATATAAAAATGCACTAAACCTGCATGGGTCATCAAGCACTTTATGAGCAGCATCTGAAAAAAGTGTAAGAATGTGTGTAACAGGGATAATCTTAATTACGACATACAGTGGAACCTGAGTTTTCATGATTAATCCGTTCGAAAAAACTTAAAAAACTGAATCGTACAAAAATGGAAGCAGTATTTCCCATAAGAAATAATGAAAATCCAATTAATCTGTTCCAGACACCCAAAAATATTAACAAAAAATACATTTTATAGAAAATTTTCTCCAAGAATTGTCTCCAACTAGGGCATACGAAAACCAAGGTTCCACTGTACATACTATAATTTTCGACACCTCATGAAGTGGGATGAAGCCAGACTGGTCGTTACGGAAAATGATTTACACACGTGAAAGTAAATGGAGTCAGCATTGCCTGCCACATGCAATACAATGATCCAGAACACTATTAGTTTTAACTTGTATGGAATCCTGGCTAAATTAACCCCTTTGAGGGTCCAAGAATTAAAAAAAAAAAAAAAAAAAAAAATTCTTATGAAATGGTAGAAAATCTTTTTCTGGAGGTAATAAATCAAAAAAGTACAAAATTTGTTGGAAAATTGCCGAAACAGCACTATCACGAATTTTACTGTGTCAGCGATATTTATGCATTGGTAATTTTGCCACTGACTCCTATTTTAGCCCAATTACAACATTGAAGTCTACCAACTTCTTAGCTATTTTGCTAGTACTACTTCTATTTTATCGACTGAACACAAGAAACTGCCCAATCAACTATTTCAACTACCCAATAAAGTGATCAGAAATTGGAAATTTGGCCTATTTCACACAAATTTCAAATTATTCCAATTTCAAAATAGAAACAGAATAAACAATGCAGGCATTCCTGGCACTAAAATAACATTTCCTCTGTTCATTAGTTATGTTCCCAGGCTTTACAAATGAAAACCATTTTGATATTTTATTCATACAAAAATAGGAGATTTACTGTTATGCAATACTGTAATAACTGTATAAATAATATCAGCCCATTGGTGAACACACATTAAACCCACCAGCTGACATGTATTGGATGCATGACACAATTTGTTTACTCTTGAACATCAGCAAAAATTGAACACTTCCACTACTTTGAGGCTAATTTCAAGCTACCAAATCCTGAAACCAATCAAAATCATTTCTATTTCTGTAATATATCTTCCATTCTATCAAATGAGACCAAGAAACCAAGAATATAGATGCAAAGTCGCTGTTTTAAACCCAAAACACGGTCACAGTTTTTTCTCATCATGCACTGCGTGCTGCAGGATTTTTTATATGGTGCACAATTATCAAATAGACCCATTCTCTCATATCTAGGCCAATATTTACTGGTCCCTGCTCATCTGAGTTGAGCTCATGGTGTAGTACTACAGTGCTGACAGTGACCTCAAAGCAGTAGTACTACAGTAAAGTCAGTGAAAGGGTTAAGATAATAGCATAAGAAATTCTATAGTAAGAAAGGTTACCTAATACAGTGGTACCTTGACTTATGAGTGCCCCAACTTACAAGTTTTCTGAGTTACGAGCCACTGCTCGGTCGATTTTTTGCTTTGAGTTGCAAGCCAAAATCCGAGTTATGAGCGAGCTTCAGATACGCCACCACTCGCAGGAGATACCGAGGAAATATAAAAAACCTCGATAATAACCAATGTGTAACATCCTTTCAATTCTGATACTACTGGTAATGTCATCCTGCCAGAATGTTCTATAACTTATGCCCTAAGTAAAGAGAAACAATTCTGAAACACATGTAATACATGTTCAGCAGGCTGGCTGGTTGGGTGGCCAGCTGGCTGGCTGATTTGCTTTGGCTGTCTCTATCTCCTTCTGTCTGTATGTATCTATCTCTGTCTCTGTCTATCTGTGTGTCTGTGTCTCACAGGTACACATAAACACAGTTATACATAGTGTAAATTACCTAGGATAACACCAAAAATACAAACTGTTATAATATACTTGTAGATATAATGCATAATAAGCATGACTGACAAGTAATACACAGTTTCACTTGTTCAGGAATCAGACGTGATGACTATCGAGTGTAATATCTGTTAGTTCATGAGCGGCTCTCTCTCTGAGAGAGAGAGACAAGAAGACAGAAACACAGGCAGACAGAAAGACTGATAAGCAGAGACAGAGCTAGACAGATAGAAAGAAACATAGCTGTACAAGAATGGTATACAATACCGACAAGATGAAATTAAGACACATGTACAACATCTGGGTATCTTTATTGTAGACATTTCACCATCCAGTGGCTTTATCAATAAAAATTCCAGGACATAATTTGAAGACAGTAGAACTATAGACAGAAGATGAGGTAATCAGTCCCTCAGCCTTGGGGTTGGTGTGAAGAGCACCGTAGTTGTGGAGGTTCTGGAGCAGAGGCAAAAAGCCTGGCGCTTATATACTTAAGTTAGGTGGAAAGGGGATGTGTAGTAGTTGTCGTAGTCTTGAAGAAGGTTGTATACATGTCCTCAGAATCAAGATTCCAGGTTGTATACATGTCCTCAGAATCAAGATTCCATGATGTTGCAGTGTCTGACAAGTTGTACACGAATGGTATACAATACCGACAATATCACTGGATGGCGAAACGTCTACAATAAAGATACTCAGATGTTGCACGTCTTAATTTCATCTTGTCAGTATTGTATACCATTGTTGTATAACTTGTCAGACACTGCAACATCATGGAATCTTGATTCTAAGGATATGTACATAACCTTCTTCACAACTACGACAACTACTACTACAACTAACCCATCTCTTTGGGTAGGGCCTACTTCCACTGGGGAATCCCACCTACCAGTGACAATGCCCTCGCCTGCTACACGTCCTCTTTCCACCTGACATTAGTATACAAGCACCAGGCTTCTTGCCTCTGCTCCAAAACCTCCACAACTACAGTGTCCTTCACACCAACTCCAAGGCTGAGGGACTGATTACCTCATCTTCTGTACATAGTTCTACTGTCTTCAAATTATGCCCTGGAATTTGTATCGATAAAGCCACTGGATGGCGAAACGTCTACAATAAAGATACCCAGATGTTGCACGTGTCTTAATTTCAGAAACAGACAGATAGACATTTTTATGTGTAACAGTGAAAAATAAAGCCAAGGCAGTACACAATCATCAAATGTCACTCCACTGCTGCACTGTCAGCAGTGGAGTGACACTCATCTTACACCGTGCTTCAAGGAGTTCCATATAGTATACTCCAGCATTTCTAAAACATTGCTGGGACCTAGCAAAAATCATTTATTTATATATACATTTTTCTTATTTAAAAACCCATAACAAAAAAATTGGGGTGGTTTTTGGGGGGCTGGAATGGATTAATGGCATTTCAATGAGGAAAATTGATTTGCTATATGAGCAAATTGAGTTACGAGCTCAGTCAGGGAACAAATTAAACTTGCAAGTCAAGGTACCAGTCTGGGGCAGATAAAAACATTATCTAGAGCTTCCTCTCCTAAGTGGGTTATTGGAGAATTCTTCCACCTTTGGTATTTTGACTAATTCCCCATAATAGATGATAGTGCTTACAATTGTTCAGATTCAGCTGCTGCACAGCACAAGAAGACAAGTGTTTGGGTCTATTCTAACTTACAGACCAATAGGACTCAGTAGGTGTACACAAACCTTTCATATGCCACGCAAGATACTACAGTGGACCCCCGCATAACGATTACCTCCGAATGCGACCATTATGTAAGTGTATTTATGTAAGTACGTTTGTACGTGTATGTTTGGGGGTCTGAAATGGACTAATCTACTTCACAATATTTCTTATGGGAACAAATTCGGTCAGTACTGGCACCTGAACATACTTCTGGAGTGAAAAAATATCGTTAACCGGGGGTCCACTGTATTTAATGCCTTAAAAATAAAGAAGTGCCTCATACACCAGAAAATACTACACCTACCATCCGACTTACGACCGAGTTCGGCTTCGAGAAACCAGTCGTAAGTCGAAATGGACGTAAGTCGAGCTTTACTACTGAATATCAACATCCCATTTTTGTAATGACTTTATTTTATTGTTTATTTTGGTATTTCATGTTTTACTTTACTTTTTATGCTGTTAGTACTGTATTTTATACTGTAAGGTTTAGGATAAACACTGTGTACAACAGAAATAGTTGTTTATTTCCCAGAAAATTGGCAAAAAAAAACACTGTTGTAAGTCGAGTGGTCGTAAGTCGAGCAGGTCGTAAGTCGGGTGGTAGGTGTATATACCTCATTATTTTACAGCCTGGTGCATTATACCTGAAACCCTTTAAGTCACCTGATCCCTCTGGCATTGATTACGTTGGAAGTCCCCAGTGTTAAATCCCATCCCACTGGAAGTGACACATACCCAGATATTTGTCTGCCAGGCACTCCCACAGTACTGCAGGGTTGAGTAATGTTAACATTATTACCCTCAATACTTACAATCATAAATTTGAACTTGTTCTGCAAGCTGCTGACCAATACGGAAAGAAAAAGTACAGCTGTATGTTTACTAGACAAATGAAAATACAGTCAGCTCCAAATTTGTGTGCATTCTTATTTGAATACAGCCTCTCCTCATTTAGCGACGTACTCGTTTATCGATGACTCGGACTTACAACGAGCTCTCTGACCAGTATGCATACCTAAATAATGTATATTAGAGCTGATTTTCTCTATTCTATTACAATATATAGTACACTATTGTATAAACATATAAAAATATACCAGAAATGTTGTAAACAGTGAAAGGTGACATTAAAGCAATATCAAAGATGGTTGACACAAACCCAGTACCATTATAGTATGATCCTCACCTAGTGACGAATTTGTTTACTGATGTGGTCTTAGGAAAGGAATTCTGTCATTAAGTGAGGAAAGGCTGTATTTGGATTATCACGTTTTACTGATGGGCAACTGCCAAATATTTAGTTATCCAATGTTTATCTGGCAATTATCTTTCTCATGCCCAAATCTCTATTCTAGTCTTTATTTCTTACAATTATCAATATTAACCAGGTCAGTGATATAAACATATGTAAC
Source organism: Cherax quadricarinatus (assembly GCF_038502225.1). NCBI lineage: Eukaryota > Metazoa > Arthropoda > Malacostraca > Decapoda > Parastacidae > Cherax > Cherax quadricarinatus. The sequence goes on from NW_027198800.1 coordinate 15,508, forward strand.
AAGTAGTAATAGTGTCTGCTAGTCAACAGTAAGCAAATCATATGATAATTTACAAAAACACTTACTGGCTGGAAATCGTCCTTGTGTAGCATCATATACTCCAAGCAGAGCGCCCGAACCTTAATGTGCTCAGTCTGTGTCATGAACACCTGAAGAGATAATTAAAATGTATTATTCACACAATTAACATTTGTATATACCTGTCAAGTTGCAATAAGATCACAGTAAATAAGTGATATCACAATATGCAAAATAACTACAGTGAAAAAAATAGAGAAATTACAAGCACTTTCATGATTTCTCACATCATGGAATAATGTGATAATATGAGAAATCACAAAAGTGCTTGGAATTCCATTATTTTTTCACTGTGGTTATTTTGCATACTCATATAGGATAACCATGAAAATGTCAGTCCTCAGAGTTTCTTCCAATTAACCCTTTGACTGTCGCGGCCGTACATATACGTCTTACGAGGTACCGTGTTTGATGTATATATACTCATAAATTCTAGCGGCTTCAAATCAAGCAGGAGAAAGCTGGTAGGCCCACATGTGAGAGAATGGGTCTGTGTGGTCAGTGTGCACCATATAAAAAAAATCCTGGAGCACGCAGTGCATAATGAGAAAAAAAAACTCCAACCATTTTTTTTAAAATGCCGACTTTGTGGTCTATTTTCGTATAGTATTTATGGTTGTATTCTCATTTTCTTGGTCTCATTTGATAGAATGGAAAACATATTATAGAAGTAGAGGTGATTTTGATTGATTTTACTATAAAAAGAACCTGGAAATGGAGCTCAAAGTAGGGAAAATGTTTGATTTTTGCCAATGTTCAAAAGTAAACAAATGATGTCATTGTCCAATAAATGTCCAACTAGCCATTCTAATATGCAGTCACGAATGGGTTGATGTTATATTTTGTATATGTATATTTTAGTAATTTTAGCATACATACAGAGGTACAAAAAATACAGGTAAGAGCAGCATGCCAAAGCCACTTATATGCATAGCATTACGGGCTGGCTTAAAATTAACTTAAGATTAACTAAGCAATGATGAAATCAGTGATAAAACATTATTGTAAACAGATAGCTATTTTTTTTTTTTATTATCACACCGGCCGATTCCCACCAAGGCAGGGTGGCCCGAAAAAGAAAAACTTTCACCATCATTCACTCCATCACTGTCTTGCCAGAAGGGTGCTTTACACTACAGTTTTTAAACTGCAACATTAACACCCCTCCTTCAGAGTGCAGGCACTGTACTTCCCATCTCCAGGACTCAAGTCCGGCCTGCCGGTTTCCCTGAATCCCTTCATAAATGTTACTTTGCTCACACTCCAACAGCACGTCAAGTATTAAAAACCATTTGTCTCCATTCACTCCTATCAAACACGCTCAAGCATGCCTGCTGGAAGTCCAAGCCCCTCGCACACAAAACCTCCTTTACCCCCTCCCTCCAACCCTTCCTAGGCCGACCCCTACCCCGCCTTCCTTCCACTACAGACTGATACACTCTTGAAGTCATTCTGTTTCGCTCCATTCTCTCTACATGTCCGAACCACCTCAACAACCCTTCCTCAGCCCTCTGGACAACAGTTTTGGTAATCCCGCACCTCCTCCTAACTTCCAAACTACGAATTCTCTGCATTATATTCACACCACACATTGCCCTCAGACATGACATCTCCACTGCCTCCAGCCTTCTCCTCGCTGCAACATTCATCACCCACGCTTCACACCCATATAAGAGCGTTGGTAAAACTATACTCTCATACATTCCCCTCTTTGCCTCCAAGGACAAAGTTCTTTGTCTCCACAGACTCCTAAGTGCACCACTCACTCTTTTTCCCTCATCAATTCTATGATTCACCTCATCTTTCATAGACCCATCCGCTGACACGTCCACTCCCAAATATCTGAATACGTTCACCTCCTCCATACTCTCTCCCTCCAATCTGATATTCAATCTTTCATCACCTAATCTTTTTGTTATCCTCATAACCTTACTCTTTCCTGTATTCACCTTTAATTTTCTTCTTTTGCACACCCTACCAAATTCATCCACCAATCTCTGCAACTTCTCTTCAGAATCTCCCAAGAGCACAGTGTCATCAGCAAAGAGCAGCTGTGACAACTCCCACTTTGTGTGTGATTCTTTATCTTTTAACTCCACGCCTCTTGCCAAGACCCTCGCATTTACTTCTCTTACAACCCCATCTATAAATATATTAAACAACCACGGTGACATCACACATCCTTGTCTAAGGCCTACTTTTACTGGGAAAAAATTTCCCTCTTTCCTACATACTCTAACTTGAGCCTCACTATCCTCGTAAAAACTCTTCACTGCTTTCAGTAACCTACCTCCTACACCATACACTTGCAACATCTGCCACATTGCCCCCCTATCCACCCTGTCATACGCCTTTTCCAAATCCATAAATGCCACAAAGACCTCTTTAGCCTTATCTAAATACTGTTCACTTATATGTTTCACTGTAAACACCTGGTCCACACACCCCCTACCTTTCCTAAAGCCTCCTTGTTCATCTGCTATCCTATTCTCCGTCTTACTCTTAATTCTTTCAATTATAACTCTACCATACACTTTACCAGGTACACTCAACAGACTTATCCCCCTATAATTTTTGCACTCTCTTTTATCCCCTTTGCCTTTATACAAAGGAACTATGCATGCTCTCTGCCAATCCCTAGGTACCTTACCCTCTTCCATACATTTATTAAACAATTGCACCAACCACTCCAAAACTATATCCCCACCTGCTTTTAACATTTCTATCTTTATCCCATCAATCCCGGCTGCCTTACCCCCTTTCATTTTACCTACTGCCTCACGAACTTCCCCCACACTCACAACTGGCTCTTCCTCACTCCTACAAGATGTTATTCCTCCTTGCCCTATACACGAAATCACAGCTTCCCTATCTTCATCAACATTTAACAATTCCTCAAAATATTCCTTCCATCTTCCCAATACCTCTAACTCTCCATTTAATAACTCTCCTCTCCTATTTTTAACTGACAAATCCATTTGTTCTCTAGGCTTTCTTAACTTGTTAATCTCACTCCAAAACTTTTTCTTATTTTCAACAAAATTTGTTGATAACATCTCACCCACTCTCTCATTTGCTCTCTTTTTACATTGCTTCACCACTCTCTTAACCTCTCTCTTTTTCTCCATATACTCTTCCCTCCTTGCATCACTTCTACTTTGTAAAAACTTCTCATATGCTAACTTTTTCTCCCTTACTACTCTCTTTACATCATCATTCCACCAATCGCTCCTCTTCCCTCCTGCACCCACTTTCCTGTAACCACAAACTTCTGCTGAACACTCTAACACTACATTTTTAAACCTACCCCATACCTCTTCGACCCCATTGCCTATGCTCTCATTAGCCCATCTATCCTCCAATAGCTGTTTATATCTTACCCTAACTGCCTCCTCTTTTAGTTTATAAACCTTCACCTCTCTCTTCCCTGATGCTTCTATTCTCCTTGTATCCCATCTACCTTTTACTCTCAGTGTAGCTACAACTAGAAAGTGATCTGATATATCTGTGGCCCCTCTATAAACATGTACATCCTGAAGTCTACTCAACAGTCTTTTATCTACCAATACATAATCCAACAAACTACTGTCATTTCGCCCTACATCATATCGTGTATACTTATTTATCCTCTTTTTCTTAAAATATGTATTACCTATAACTAAACCCCTTTCTATACAAAGTTCAATCAAAGGGCTCCCATTATCATTTACACCTGGCACCCCAAACTTACCTACCACACCCTCTCTAAAAGTTTCTCCTACTTTAGCATTCAAGTCCCCTACCACAATTACTCTCTCACTTGGTTCAAAGGCTCCTATACATTCACTTAACATCTCCCAAAATCTCTCTCTCTCCTCTGCATTCCTCTCTTCTCCAGGTGCATACACGCTTATTATGACCCACTTCTCGCATCCAACCTTTACTTTAATCCACATAATTCTTGAATTTACACATTCATATTCTCTTTTCTCCTTCCATAACTGATCATTTAACATTACTGCTACCCCTTCCTTTGCTCTAACTCTCTCAGATACTCCAGATTTAATCCCATTTATTTCCCCCCACTGAAACTCTCCTACCCCCTTCAGCTTTGTTTCGCTTAGGGCCAGGACATCCAACTTCTTTTCATTCATAACATCAGCAATCATCTGTTTCTTGTCATCCGCACTACATCCACGCACATTTAAGCAACCCAGTTTTATAAAGTTTTTCTTCTTCTCTTTTTTAGTAATTGTGTTTACAGTATTGGCTAGCGTGACTGGGCTCGGGTGAGAGAAGACGTATGTAGTGTCATCTGCAAAAAGTGTGGGTTTTAGTAATTGCGAAGCATTTGGTAGGTCATTTATGTATAGGAGAAAGAGAAGAGGGCCAAGGACACTTCCCTGTGGGACACCAACTGTAATTGGTTGTGCGGAAGAGCTTGCCCCATTTGCGTACACATATTGGCTTCTGTTGCTGAGGTATGACTTGAGGTAGTTGAGGGAGTGCCCTCTAATACCATAGTGTGACAATTTTACGTGGAGCAAGTCATGGTCAACTGTATCAAAAGCTTTACGTAAGTCAATGAAAATCCCCAGTGGGACTTCTTTTTTCTCTATTGCAGTGTATATATGTTCTAGCATGTGTATAATAGCATCATTAGTATTTTTATTAGGCCTGAATCCAAATTGGCAGGGGTTGAGAATGTTTTGGGAGATGAGGTAGGAGTAGATTCGTTTATGAATTAATTTTTCGAAGATTTTTGAGAGAGGGTGTAAATTGGATACTGGCCTATAGTTATTCAACTGTTTGGTCTCCTCCTTTATGGATCGGGGTGACCCTTGCTATTTTGAGAGCTGTAGGGAAGGTGGAGGATTCAATGGATTTGTTAAAGTGTTGCAATGATTGGTGATAGTACTTGTGACATAAAGGGTGGTAAGGTATTTAAATCTCCTGCCTTGTTTTTTAGTGTGTTGATAATAAGGGAGACTTCGTATGGGTTAGTCGGAGCTAGGAAGTGTGTTCGGGTAGTTGCCAGTGAGGTAGTCATTTGGTGGGGTATCTGAGCTTGGGATTTTATTGGCAAGGTTTTGTCCTATAGTGGAGAAGAAATCATTGAGTCTGTTTGCTGTTTCTGTTGGTGGGAGTTGGGGTTCATCTGATTTTGCTAATTTTATTTTGCTATTTCGTGATATCTTTTTTGTTCCCAGAATTTCTGATAGGGTCTTCCAGGTCTTTTTTATATCACCTCGTAAGTTGGATAATCTGTTCTCATAATACAGTTTTTTTGCCCTTCTTATCAGGCTGGTTAGGATTGACGAGTAACGTTTTGTTTGGTCTCTGGTTATGTGACCCATTCTGTACTGTTTTTCATATCGGTGTTTTGTATTTATGGATTTATACAATTATTACAGTATTGCAGTAGTCTGCATAATAGTAAGTCTTCTATTTTTTGTTTGACTAAAAATTCAAAATAGAAAGCAAGAGTAATATCAGAGGGGCCTGGAGACGTGACTGATGAACAAAGATGATGTTATTTTAGAGTCAGGAATGTCTGCATTGTTCATTTTGGACCTTATTTTGAAATTGTCATATTTTTTAATTTTCGTGAAATTGGCCAAATTGCAAATTTCTGATCACATTATTGGGTAGTTGAAATCGGTAAATGGGCAGTTTCTTGTACTCAATCGATAGAAAAAATGAAGTTCTAAAGAAATAGCTATGCGTTTGGTCGACTGGAACAATGGAATTAGCCGAAAATAGGGCTCAAAGTGGACGAAATCACCGATTTGTAAATACTGTATCGCCGAGGTCGCTAACTTCGCGTGAGCATAATTCCGCCAGCTTTCCATCAAATTTCGTTTTTTTGGTGTCATTACAATTGGGAAAAGATTCTCTATCATTTCATAAGAAAAAATAATTTTTTTTTTTTAAATTTTGCGACACCAGGAGACACCTCAGGATTGGGGGTTGCGACAGTCAAAGGGTTAATCACCATCAGATGTCCACTAGGACAAATGTACTCTTGGCAACATTTTCACTGTATATTTATCCTGTATATTTGATATTACCTGTTTTTGTAATGTATAGACAGTATAAAAAAAGTTGCCAGATCACAATTTTTATTTCATATAAACCAATTCAACTTACTTGTTCAGCAACAGCACGAAAAAGACAGGATCCATCCCGTGCTACTTGCTTGCGATATAAACCCTGCGACTCAAGCCATTCATCAAATGGATCAAACGCTCGACTGTTCAAACGACGACGCATTCTGAAAAAAACACAGGCTGCTTTAATAATCTGAACATTTGTTAACATAAGGAAACCAGTGATTGGACAAAGTTCCACCAAGTACACGTCTCTCAATTTACATGGATTTTCACTATGTACAAATTCTTGTCTACGCTATGTGTAATAAAATATTCATGCTAATGATAGTAAAACTAATTACATACAACAAAAACTTAGACCTAGTACCATAGTGTTCGAAGTCTTTGTTAACCCTTTCAGTGTCGGCAGGCCCTCTCCTAAACATGTTCTTGGTCAGAATTAAAAAAAAAAAAAAATGAAATGATAGAGAATCTTTTCCTGATCACAATGACACCAAAAGTAAGAAATTTGACGGAAAACTTACGGAATTATGCTCTTGTGAAGTTAGCGGTCTCAACGATGTTTACGCATTGGCGATTTCACCCACTCTGAGCCCTATTTTCGGCCAATTCCAATGTACCAGTCGACAAAAATCATAACTATTTTGCTAGAACTCCATTTTTTCTATTGAATGAGTACAAAACACCGCCAATTTACCGATCCAATAAAGTGGTCAGAAATTGGCAATTTTGCCAATTTCACACAAATTTCAAAAGATGCCAATTTCCAAATAGGGTCCAGAATAAACAAGACAGACATTCCTGGCACTAAAATAACATTTCTTCTGTTCATTAGTCACATCCTCAGGCCTCTGTTATTTCTTTTGCTTTCCATTTTGAATTTTTATTCTCACAAAAAATAGAAGATTTACTGTTATGCAGTCTACTGCATTAGTGTAGAAATGGTAAAATTAATATCAGCGCACCTGTGAAAGAATATTAGACTCACCAGTTGATGTATATTGGACGCATGGCATGATTTGTTTACTTTTGAACTTCGGCAAAAATCGAACATTTCTGCTACTTTGAGCTCAATTTTAAGGTCCTTTTCCTTGTGAAACCAAGGAAAACTAGAATATAACCATAAATAGCACATGAAAATACACTGCAAAGTTGCTGTTTTAAACCAAAAACACAGTCGGAGTTTTTTTTCTTCTCATTATGCACTGTGTGCTGCAGGATTTTTTTTATACTGGGCACACTGACCACATAGACCCATTGTTTCATATGTAGGCCTACCAGCTTTTTCTCACTAGATCTGAAGGTGCTAGAATTTATGCGTACTAGTACGGCACCAACCCTGGCGTGCAAGCCGTACTAGTATGGCACCAACCCTGAAAGGGTTAATACTGTAGGGGTTTTACTATCATGTAGTTGCATGTTGATGATGTATGCTTTGCAATATTATGGAGTCATGATAAGTGGTAACAAATGCACTTTGTTTTTATTCAATAGTGTGTACTACATGTAAAGCATGTTTTTAAGAAATGCAGACTATTTTTTTTACAGGCAGTAAAGAGCACTTTTTGTTTATAAAATGTATTTATATAATAATTTTATATTGTATATAACCATTTGGTTCATGTTCAATATACTATTCATACCTGTATTTGTGGGAAAAAAAATTAAAATGCATTCAAAATGCATTTTTTCCCATATTTTTTCTCTGTCACTTTTTGACCACATGCATTTATATTTTTTTATGCTTGCATGTTATGCGAGACCATACAGCTAAGAAGAAAATTAGGAAAAAAAATTCCGAATTTTGTATAAGACAAAAAATAATTTGGACATGATGTGATATGTGGATAATAAAATTTAACTTAAAATGTTATATTGGAAATGAGGAAAGTGAAAGGTGATCACATGAAGAATATAGAATGTAATAACTTGTAAACATCAAAGGGGAAAAAAAATACCGAGATAATTACAAACGAGAGTATTATTGGATCAGAGTAAACAGGAGAGAAACCTGCATGCAATATTGTACAGGCAGACCCCACTTTACGGTGCTACACTTTACAGCAGTTTTCAATTATACCCATTCTTCATTTATTCAGAACTTCCTACAATAAATATATTCACTACTCACTATAAGCCAAGGACAAAAATATTTTAAGTAATGTGTGTACTGTATATGCAATTGTTAGGCCTAGCTCTATTGCTCACATAATAAATGTTAGGCCTAGGTCTATTGCTCACATAATAAATGATAGTGTAAACATGTTATCAAGCTTTTATATGCATTTAAAAATTAAAAAAATTTGTTTCACTTTACAGTGATTTTTGCTTTACAGCAGTATCCCAGAACCATACTGTATAAGTGGGACCCTCCTGTATAGCAAAGATCAAGTTTCATATACATAGTACTGTACTGTACAGCATATAGATATTGAAATGCTTAAAAATAAAATTATATGGATATTAAGAGAAATATTGGTACATTAATCCTCAAAATTCATTGTATCCTAATTTACAAATTTCAACAACTCGCAGGATTTTATTGAAGGATGCCCAGTCAAGTAAATTAAAAAAATTCACTAGTTTTTTATGGAAGGAAGATCTGAAGGAAACGAATTTAACCCTTTGAGGGTCCATGCTGTAGATCTACGGCTATACATTGAGGGTCCAAACCATAGATCTATGCCATGAGCTCAGCTCACTCTGATAAGCTGTGAGCGGTAAATTTGGGCCTAGATGTGGTATGTGTGCACCACATAAAACAAATCCTTCAGCACAGTGCATAATGAGAGGAAAAACTGACTAATTTTCGATTAAAACAGCGACTTTGCAGTGTTTTTTTGTATGTTTTTTATAAATGTATATGCAATTTCTTGGTCTCATTTGATAGAATGGAAGATATTTTACAGAAATAGAGATGATTTTGATTGGTTTTAATAATGGAAATGGGTTGAAACTGAACTCAAAATAGCAGAAATGTTAAATTTTTGCCGATGTTCAAGAGTAAACAAATGACCCCACACGTCTAATACACGCCAGCTGGTGGGTCTAATATACGTTCACAAATGTAGTGATATTATTTATACAATTATTACAGTAGTGCTTAACAGTAAATCTTCTATTTTTGGTTTGAATAAAAATTTATTATGTGAATAAAAAATCAAAATGAAATTCATTGTAAAGCCTGAAAACATAACAAATGAACAGAGGAAATGTTAGTTTAATTCCAGGAATGCCTGCATTGTTTATTCTGGACCCTATTTTGAAATTAGAATATTTTGAACTTTGCATTAAATTGGCCAAATTACCAATTTCCGATCACTTATTTTGTAGTTGAAACAGTTGACTTGGTGATTTCTTGTGCTCAGTCGATAGCATAGAAGTAATATTAGTGAAATAGCTAAGAATTTGATCGACTGGAATAATATAATTGGCCTAAAATGGGAGTCAAAGTTGGCAAAATCGCCGATGCATAAATATCACTGACACATCAAAATTCGCAAGAGCATAATTTCGTCAATTTTCCATCAAATTTCGTACTTTCTGTTTTATTACCTTCAGAAAAAGATTCTCTGCCATTTCATAAGAAAAAATAACAAAATTATTTTTTAAAAATTCTTGGACCCTGGTGTGCACTTTGAAATTTGGCCTCTGGAACCTGAAAGGGTTAAATTCACACCTTCATCTCATGAACAATGTTAATATTTCACAGAAACTTTTCAATTATAATACTATATGTAACCTAAGAACATCTTGGTATATGTTACTGTTGATGTGGCTATATCTAAGTATCACAGCCATCTGAAGATTGTGATGCTGCCAAAAACCTGCATGATTCTCCCCAGGCATAAACAAGTTGAATTTCTTCATATCCACGAACAGGATTAACATATAATGAATTAGACACATGTGCAACATCTTGGTAACTTTATTTATATAAAACAGATACCCAAATGTTGTACATGCATCTAGTTCATCAATTTGTAGGTAATGTACACGGACAAGCTGATGTACAGCATTGCATATTTGTAGCATATATTTTGATTATGAAAGTGTTCTAGCAATAGTTGAGGAAGAAAGGTCATGATGAAATTACAGTACTGTATTGAATTTTTTTGTACTGTATATTTATACCGTATACAGTATTTGGGCTATGATAGTGTTCTAGTAACAGTTGTGCAGAGTAAATCTGATCCTAAGAGGAAAAAGGTAATGATGAAATTTTAATATACTGTACATGAATCCATGGTACAACACAAGGAAATAATGATAAAAAATCTGAGAATGTGTGGTGTCAAGTGCATGTATTCTGGTGTTTTTTTTCTCAAACAAGTAAGGAGAAAGAATAAAATTTGAAGGTCAAGGACATGTGTCGGAGGAGGCCTGCTCTTGACACTAACCTGTTGTGAAAAAAAGCTAATGAGTTAAATGACAAATTTTATTATAACAATAGCTGCATTTTTTTAAACACTGGGTAACTATAATTATCAACATTAAAGAGTTTTCCTTGCAACAGTAAAGAAAGTTTTATTCTTTTTAAATACAGCTGGTTTTACAGACCGACTGTATGAATTTCTTAAAATACGTGTACATAAAAGTATTGAGAAAATTTACAAATGTTTTACAACGAATCTGGTTAAGTTGCTGAGTTTTCAAATCAATGACATCTGAGTTATGCAAGTGGCAGGTTAAAATATAATCACAGGTTATCCAACAACATAATTCTGGTTTATCTTAGATAAGTTCTAATTTTGTTGAATATTTTATTTGGATTATTATCTTGGTTGGTTGCATCCTGAGTCTGTGAGCAACCCCCAACACAGGTGAAATGTTGGGCATGTTTCCTTACACCTATTGTCCCTCTTCACCTAGAATCAAGTACGTACTTGGGTGTTTGTCAACTGTTGTGGATGGCAGCCTGAGGAGAAGATTAAAAGATCCCTAATGGGAATGAGACAGATAGTCCCTGATAACACAGTGACTTTACTGAATTATCCTGGGTGGCTAACCCTCCAGGTTAAAAATCTGAACAAAATCTTATTTTAATCCAGTAAAAACCAGTAAAGCCGCTATGTCTGCTATATTTCCACTGAAGTCTTTTGATCCTCTACTTTAGGATGCAACCCTCACCAATCAGCTAACATCTGGGTACCTACTTCCTGCTGGGTGAAGAGGGGCAACAGGTGCAAGGAAATACTGCATACTCAAAATTCTCACTTGTGCTGAGAATTTAAGTCAATAAGTTTATTTAAGAAATGGTACACAAGTACAATTATCATATAGCGTAAATTACTTAGGATAACCCAAAAAAGTCAGACAAAGTGACTTATTTCAAAGAGTCACTGATATGCTCAGAATTACTAAATGCCTCAAATGATGTGGTATAAGTTTTGGCAGTAAAGATCGAGAACCAAAACTTGGTCACTGTCACTGTATACAAGCCTCCAGATGCAATTTCCCAATAATTCCAGGAACAGCTTTTGAAAATAGACCACTGTCCGGAAAATCTTCCAGCTCCTGCCCCAAACATCTTGTTTCTGAGGGATTTCAACTTAAGGTACCTAAAATGGGGGAATATAGCAAATAATGCTGTGGCAGAGACAACCCCAGGAGGCAGCTTAGATGAAAACTCACATACACACAAGTTTTTAAATCTCTGCACCAAATTCACCTTAAACCAGCAAATAATAGAGCCAACAAGATTGGAGAATACACTGGACTTCATCTTCACTAACAATAATGATCTGATACAAAATATTACCATATCAAAAGCAATATACTCAGATCACAACATAATAGAGGTTCAGACATGTATGTGCAGGGCCCCAGACCAACAAAATGTGATCAATCATGAGAAGCCTTCACCAAATTCAACTTCAATGACAAAAACATAAGGTGGGATCAAGTCAACCAGGTCCTATATGATATAAACTGGGAAAATATCCTAAGTAACACGGGTCCAAACCTATGTCTAGAACAAATTTAACTCTATGGCACTCGAGGTACGTTCAAGGCATATTCCTTTAAGGAAAAGGAAGAGATGCAAACTAGAAAGAGAAAGGTGCTCCCTGTATAGGTGAAGACAAAGAATAACAGAGTGGCTAAAAGAGGCCAACATATAAGTAATACGAAGGGAGACACTAGTCGGAAAAATAGCAAACATCAAACTTAAGCTAAAGGAATCTTATAGGAGTCAAAAAACACAGGAAGAACTAAAAGCCATAAATGAAAGAAACCCAAAATATTTCTTTTCTTATGCCAAATCTAAGTCGAGAACAACCATTCTTATGCCAAATCTCAGTCTAGAACAACATCCCCTACTTAGATGAGATGGGTCCTACACAAATGACAGCAAGGGAATGAGTGAGATACTCAAGTCCCAGTATGACTCGGATTTTGGAGAGCTGCTAACCAGACTAAGAGTAGAAGACCTAAATAAATTTTTTATGAGCGAGACAGAATTTGGTAGACTCAAATCTATCTGAAAAACTTCCTGATGCCAAATGACTTCGAAAAGGCGATAAATGACATGCCCATGCACTCTGCCCCAGGCCCAGACTAATGGAACTCAGTGTTCATCAAGAACTGCAAGAAACCCTTATCATGTGATTTTAATATCTTATAGAGAGGGAGCATGGACACGGGTCGTCCCACAGCTGCTAAAAACGACAGACATTCCCCCACTCCACAAAGGGGGCAGTAAAGCATTAGCAAAGAACTACAGACTGATTGCACTAATGTCCCATATCATAAAAATCTTTGAAAGGGTTATAAGAAACAAGATCACCACTCATCTAGATACCCATCAATTACACAACCCAGGGCAACATGGGTTTAGAGCAGGTTGCTCCTGTCTGTCCCAACTACTGGACCACTTTGACAAGGTCCTGGATGCTCTAGAAGACAAACATAATGCATATGTAGTATACACAGACTTTGCAAAAGCCTTCGACAAGTGTGACCATGGTATAATAGTGCACAAAATGTGTGATAAAGGAATAACAGGAAAAGTTGATAGATGGATCTATAATTTCCTAATAAATAGAACACAAAGAGTAGCAGTAAACAGAGTAGTAGTAAACAGAGTAAAGTCTGGGGCGGCTATGGTGAAAAGCCCTGTTCCACAAGGCACATTACTCTCTCTCATCCTGTTCCTCATCCTCATATCTGACAGACAGGGATGTAAGCCACAGCACCATGTCTTCCTTTGCAGATGACACCCGAATTTGCATGACAGTGTCCTCCAATGAAGACACCACAAGACTCCAGGCGGACATCAACTAAATCCTTAAATGGGCCGCAGAAAACAATATGAAGTTCAATGATGAGAAATTTCAATTACTCCGATATGGAAAATGTAAGGAAATTAAAACTATATTGGAGTATAAACAAATTCTAACCACATAACAGAGCGAAAAACTAATGTAAAAAACCTGGGAGTGATAAGGTCAGAGGATCTCACTTTAAAAGACCACAACATTTGTGATGTAGGTCAATGTGCTTGTGAGGTCTCTGTGGGAGACCTAAGTAACCAGTAAACTGTCACACACCTTGCCTTAGCAAATAGGTGTCAGCCGTACCTCAGGTCTTTTGTTTTTGACTTTTTGTTTTGGCTTGGAGCAGTGCTCGTGCTGTGTAGGTCTTGGAACCTGTGGCTAGTGTGTGACTGAGTTCCTGCGGTGAACTGTCCTCTGAACTATATTGTAAGTTATATTGTTTTGTCAGTTCACAGTATTCCCTGTCTCACTGCTTGTGTGTACCATCCCTATTTATCTAAACCCAATAGAGTTCTCCTGTTCCCAAATATATTATTGTACAAAGACTTAATAAAAAACTGTGTTTGAGTAGAATAGTAATATTCACTGTTCCCGTCTTATTCTTATATTTTATTATTTTATTTCAAGTACTGAGAGGGTGAGCAGTGTGGTAGAGATAACGAGGTGATGGTGTAGTCACCAGTGACCTCACATTACCTCCGCTCCTCTCACTCAACTGACCTCTCCTGCCTACTCCCTCCCTTTATTTCTCCATTATTCCCCAATTATCTGTTTTGTTCCTTACCCCCTCTATGATACAGTGTATCAATTGCATCTGCTAAAAAAAATGACAGGATGGATAATGAGAACCTTCAAAACTAGGGATGCCAAGCCCATGATGACACTCTTCAGGTCACTTGTTCTATCTTTCTTATTTCTTTCTTTCAACGTACCAGCCGTATTCCACTGAGGTGGGGTGGCCCAAGAGGAAAAATGAAAGTTTCTCCTTTTAAATTTAGTAATATATACAGGAGAAGGGGTTACTAGCACCTTGCTCCTGGCATTTTAGTCGCCTCTTATGACACGCATGGCTTACAGAGGAAGAATTCTGTTCCACTTCCTCATGGATTTGTTCTATCTAGGCTGAAATATTGCTGAACACACACACTAATAGCACCTTTCAAAGCAGGTGAAATTGTTGACTTAGAAAATGTAGAGAGAACCTTTAAGGCACACACAACTGTGATAAAACACCTCAATTACTGAGAACGCTTACGTTTCTCAATCTGTACTCCCTAGAACGCAGGTGGGAGAGATATACGATATATACACTTGGAAAATCCTAGAGGAATTAGTACCAAATGTGCACATGGAAATCACTCCCTATGAAAGCAAAAGACTTGGCAGATGATGCAACATCCCCCCAACGAAAAGCAGGGGCACCACAAGCATGATATAAGACAACACATTAAGTGTCAGGGGCCCAAGACTGTTCAACTGCCTCCCAGCATATATAAGGGGGATTACCAATAGACCCCTGGCTGCCTTCAAGAAGGTGCTGGACAGGCACCTAAAGTCAGTACCTGACTAGCCGGGCTGTGGTTTGTACATCGTGTTGCATGTGGCCAACATTAACAACCTGGTTGATCAGGCCCTGATCCATCATGAGGCCTGGTCAGAGACCGGGCCGTGGGGGTGTTGACCCCCGAAACCCTCTCCAGGTACACTCCAAGGATTGGGGTCCTTCATGTGATCCAAAGGTGCTACCACTGCCAATATTACTAAATTTATTGTAATAATTGAAGGACACTCCTTGGCAGATATAGAATAATTTTATATTTTATGATATAAGGTATCAAGACTAGGGAATAAGCACTTATTTCCTGAGCAAAATTATTGTGGAAGACAGTCATAAAAATAATTTATTTGGGCATGACCAGCACGTCAGAACTAATTAACACTAAATATAGAGGTATGGCAAATCCCAGCAAATGTAAAGAAAGATGCGGAGAATGTAAACAAAAATCGATGGTATTGTAAGGCAATGTTAGGTATTTTAGGTTGGATTTGGTGTGTTTTATCAGGTTTGGTTGTATGTCTTACAAAACAAATTCTGGCCACAAAATAGAGCGAAACACCAACGTCAAAGACCTGGGAGTGATTATGTCGGAGGATCTCAACTTCAAGGACCATAACATTGTATCAATCGCATCTGCTAGAAAAATGACAGGATGGATAATGAGAACCTTCAAAACTAGGGAGGCCAAGCCCATGATGACACTCTTCAGGTCACTTGTTCTATCTAGGCTGGAATATTGCTGCACTCTAACAGCACCTTTCAAGGCAGGTGAAATTGCCGACCTAGAAAATGTACAGAGAACTTTCACGGCGCGCATAACGGAGATAAAACACCTCAATTACTGGGAGCGCTTGAGGTTTCTAAACCTGTATTCCCTGGAACGCAGGAGGGAGAGATACATGATTATATACACCTGGAAAATCCTAGAGGGACTAGTACCGAACTTGCACACGAAAATCACTCACTACGAAAGCAAAAGACTTGGCAGACGATGCACCATCCCCCCAATGAAAAGCAGGGGTGTCACTAGCACGTTAAGAGACCATACAATAAGTGTCAGGGGCCCGAGACTGTTCAACTGCCTCCCAGCACACATAAGGGGGATTACCAACAGACCCCTGGCAGTCTTCAAGCTGGCACTGGACAAGCACCTAAAGTCAGTTCCTGATCAGCCGGGCTGTGACTCGTACGTTGGTTTGCGTGCAGCCAGCAGCAACAGCCTGGTTGATCAGGCGCTGATCCACCAGGAGGCCTGGTCACAGACCGGGCCGCGGGGGCGTTGACCCCCGAAACTCTCTCCAGGTAAACTCCAGGTAAACACCAGTTAACATGCCCTAAGTAAAAGCATCTTACCCAATATGCTGTGCATCCTACTGGCATTTTAATTATTGTACATTTTGTAAATGCAGTTATCGGAAACAAAAAATCTAAATCTAAACCTAAATTTGCACAAAATAATATTTCATGTGAAACCAACTGAGAGTTGTGCAATCAGCAAAATCCACAGAGGAGTGACTTTCAATTATTACCAGACATATATATATATATATAAGAGAATTCCAGGACCCCAATGAAAATGAGTCACTTTTCTGACTTTTTTGGGTTATCATAGGTAATTTACACTATGTATGATAACTGTACTTGTATGTACCTGTGCCTAAATAAACTTACTTAGGCCAGCAGTAAACTGGATAAGACTTTGCTTGATCAGTGACTTGGTAACATCATTAAGTTTATTTAGGCAGAGGTATACAAAAGTACAATTATCATATACAGTATAAATTACCCAGGATAACCCAAAAGTTAGTGACTTATTTCCACTGGGGTCCTTAAGTAAATTTATTTAGGCACAGGTACACAGAAGTACAATTACCACACATACGCCTTTCATTTTAAAAGCAACAGTACAAATCTGTACAATAATTCTGAATGAACATAGACACTAAACAAATTTATTAACCAGGATAACACATTGCACAAGAGATTAACTGATTACATTTTCAATGTGAAACTTATTATGAATAGCATACATATTTATTACGTAGTGCAATTTATCCTAGTATAACCTAAATAGTCACATAATAAGATTTGCTTCCACTGGAGTCCCCCTTATTTTATATGCAAGTGTTTTATATAAATATGTGAGGGAGAGGTGTATGCCGTCTTAACTTAGTGAAGTGTGAGCAGCTGGAGGACGACCCTCATGACACACCTCTACTCTCCCGCTTATTACCTCTAACCTGCACCTGCTACATCATGTGGCCGGTGTGTAGGTCACCTGGGCTGCAGGTGCCACCACCACACACCAAATAATACACCCTAAGCATAACAAGACCGTAAGAAAACACGAGCCATGACAACCATATCTTGGCCCAGCACGGCTGCCCCCTCTCTCAAATCTCCATTTTTCTCATCTCCACAGGCACGACGCATTATAATTCCTACCCACACACCTGCCTCACGCTATAACCAACACGCCACGCCAAAACGGCCCCGAAAATTACATTTAAAACTAACGAAACCAGATTAAAACACAAAAGTTACCTCCCTCATGAAGCGTTTCTTATACCGTGACGTCACACCTGCATGCTGTTCTAAACTCTTTACATCTCGTATTTAATCAATGGAGACATTCTTATACTCACATAATATCCTCCATCCTGGCGAAAATTTAAGTTTTACGAGAGGGACTGGAGGCCGTGTGTTAAGAGGCTGAGACTATTATCTCTTATTCTTATATTCGAAAACCAGCGCCAAACTGACTTGATTCCTACATTGATTTGATATTCTTATTGTGCACAAATAATGCCATAATGCCTAGGAATGATAGAAGCTCTCTTTGTACGCAACTTATTATTGTAAATACATAATCTCAATATACTACTTGTGATCACTCTATATCCATGTAAGGTTGCCACAGCAACCTCACATGGATATGAAAGAGAGTTGATCCTTCTATTTTTTTCACCGCACTGAAAGAAACAATACGGATCATCTTAGGATGTCCTCGTACAACCAAAATTCTAAATAAGCGGAATTTTATTTTCCCAGCATCAGGAATCGTGTCACTGGAAGAAATATCCTCCCCATTGGTGTTAATATGTTAAGGTTCTGAGTTTTGATTACATAGTAGAGTTACAAGTGGAGAGGGTAACAGGAGTCGAATGGGATAAGCCAAATTATAAAAGGGGGAACTACACAGGTATGAGGAACTTCCTGCGGGAGGTGCAGTGGGACAGAGAAATGGTAGGAAAGTCAGTAAATGGAATGTGTAACAACAAAATACAAGGAGGCAGAGGAAAGGTTTGTTCCCAAGGGTAACAGAAACAATGAGAGAGGTGGGTTGATTGCATTTTCTTGGACTGTAAGAAGGCCTTCGACACAGTTGCTCACCAGAAACTAGTGTAGAAACTAGAGGATCAGGCGCATATAACAGGAAGGGCACTGCAATAGATCAGAGAATACCTGACATGGAGGCAACAACAAGTCATGGTACGGGATGAGGTATCACAGTGGGCACCTGTGACGAGTGGGGTCCCACAGGGGTTGGTCCTAGGACCAGTGCTATTTTTGGTATATGTGAATGACATGATGGAAGGGATAGATTCAGAGGTGGCCCTGTTAGCAGACGATGTGAAGTTAATGAGGAGAATTAAATCAGATGAGGATCAGGCAGGACTTCAAAGAGACCTGGACAGGCTGGACACGTGGTTCAGCAACTGGCTTCTTGAATTCAACCCTGCCAAATGCAAAGTCATGAAGATCGGAGAAGGGCAAAGAAGACTGCAGACAGAGTATAGGCTAGGTGGCCAAAGACTGCAAACCTCGCTCAAGGAGAAAGATCTTGGGGTGACCATAACACCGAGCATGTCTCCGGAGGCACACATCAACCAGATAACTGCTGCAGCATATGGGCGCCTGGCAAACCTGAGAATAGCGTTCCGATACCTTAGTAAGGAATCGTTCAAGACACTGTACACTGTGTACATCAGGCCCATACTGGAGTGTGCAGCGCCAGTTTGGAACCCACACCTGGTCAAACACGTCAAGAAATTAGAGAAAGTGCAAAGGTTTGCAACAAGGCTAGTTCCAGAGCTCAGGGAAATGTCCTACGAAGAAAGGCTGAGGGAAATCGGACTGACTACACTGGAGGACAGGAGGGTCATAGGAGACATGATAACGACATACAAAATACTGTGTGGAATAGATAAGGTGGACAGAGACAGGATGTTCCAGAGATGGGACACAGAAACAAGGGGTCACAATTGGAAGCTGAAGACTCGGACGAGTCATAGGGATGTTTGGAAGTATTTCTTCAGTCATAGAGTCGTTAGGAGGCAGTGGAATAGCCTAGCAAGTGATGTAGTGGAGGCAGGAACCATACATAGCAGGATGTTCCAGAGATGGGACACAGCAGCAATGACGAGGTATGACAGTATTTCTTCAGCTCAGGAAGTGGAAGCTGGGTAGTGCTGTAGAGAGAGGACCTAGTAGCGATCAGTGAAGAGGCGGGGCAGGAGCTGTGAATCGACCCCAGCAACCACAGCTAGGTGAGTCTCGACCTCCTGGAGCAACCACAAGTGCAAAGTCATGGATTGGGGAAGGGCAAAGAAGACCGCAGACGGAGTACAGTCTATGGGGCCAGAGACTACAAACCTCACTCAAGGAAAAAGATCTTGGGGTGAGTATAACACCAGGCACATCTCCTGAAGCGCACATCAACCAAATAACTGCTGCAGCATATGGGCGCCTAGCAAACCTCAGAACAGCATTCCGACATCTTAATAAGGAATCGTTCAGGACCCTGTACACCGTGTACGTTAGGCCCATATTGGAGTATGCGGCACCAGTTTGGAACCCACACCTAGCCAAGCACGTAAAGAAACTAGAGAAAGTGCAAAGGTTTGCAACAAGACTAGTCCCAGAGCTAAGAGGTATGTCCTACGAGGAGAGGTTAAGGGAAATCAACCTGACGACACTGGAGGACAGGAGAGATAGGGGGGACATGATAACGACATACAAAATACTGAGAGGAATTGACAAGGTGGACAAAGACAGGATGTTCCAGAGATTGGACACAGTAACAAGGGGACACAGTTGGAAGCTGAAGACACAGATGAATCACAGGGATGTTAGGAAGTATTTCTTCAGCCACAGAGTAGTCAGTAAGTGTTCAAGACACTGTACACCGTGTACGTCAGGTCCATACTGGAGTATGCAATACCAATTTGGGACCCACACCGGGTCAAGTATGTCAAGAATTTAGAGAAATCGAAAAGGTTTGCGACGAGGTTAGCTTCATAGCTAAGGAGAATGTCCTACGAAGAAAGGTTAAGGAAATCGGCCTGACAACACTGGAGTACAGGAGGGTTAGGGAAGACATGATAACGACATACAAAATACTGCGTGGAATAGATACAGTGGACAGAGACATGATGTTCCAGACAAGGGACACAGAAACAAGGGGTCACAATTGGAAGCTGAAGACTCAGATGAGCCAAAGGGATGTTAGGAAGTATTTCTTCAGCCACAGAGTTGTTAAGAAGTGGAATAGTCTGGCA
The DNA here is from genome assembly GCF_038502225.1 of Cherax quadricarinatus. Lineage (NCBI taxonomy): Eukaryota > Metazoa > Arthropoda > Malacostraca > Decapoda > Parastacidae > Cherax > Cherax quadricarinatus. Next base: position 36,074 of record NW_027198800.1, read on the forward strand.
AGTGATGTAGTGGAGGCAGGAACCATACATAGCTTTTAGACGAGGTATGATAAAGCTCATGGAGCAGGGAGAGAGAGGACCTAGTAGCGATCAGTGAAGAGGCGGGGCCAGGAGCTGAGTCTCGACCCCTGCAACCACAAATAGGTGAGTACAAATAGGTGAGTACACACACACACACACACACACACACACACACACACACACACACACACACACACACACCAGGAGGAAAACAACAGTCAAGGACCAGGTAATCAGACTGAGGAAGGGTGATGGGGAATTCACAAGAAACGACCGAGAGGTATGTCAGGAGCTCAACACAAGATTTAAAGAGGTATTTACAGTGGAAACCAGTAGGACTCCAAGAAATCAGAACAGGGGGGCACACCAGCAAGTGCTGGATGAGGTACATATAACCAAGGAGGAGGTGAAGAAGCTGCTATGCGAACTTGACACCTCAAAGGCGGTGGGACCAGACAACATCTCTCCATGGGTCCTTAAAGAGGGAGCAGAGATATTGTGTGAGCCATTAACAAAGATCTTCAACACATCATTTGAAACTGGGCAACTCCCTGAGGTATGGAAAATGGCAAATGTAGTCCCAATTTTTAAAAAGGGAGACAGACATGAGGCACTAAACTACAGACCTGTATCACTAACGTGTATAGTATGCAAGGTCATGGAGAAGATCATCAGGAGGAGAGTGGTGGGGCACCTGGAAAGAAACAAGTGTATAATTGACAACCAGCACGGTTTCAGGGAAGGAAAATCCTGTGTCACAAACCTACTAGAGTTTTATGACAAGGTGACAGAAGTAAGACAAGAGAGAGAGGGGTGGATCGACTGCGTATTTTTGGACTGCAAGAAGGCTTTCGACACAGTTCCTCACAAGAGGTTACTGCAAAAGCTAGAGGACCAGGCACACATAACAGGAAAGGCACTGCAATGGATCAGAGAATATCTGACAGGGAGGCAACAACGAGTCATGGTACGCGACGAGGTGTCAGAGTGGGCGCCTGTGACAAGCGGGGTTCCACAGGGGTCAGTCCTAGGACCTGTGCTGTTCTTGGTATACGTGAACGACATAACGGAAGGGATAGACTCAGAAGTGTCCTTGTTTGCAGACGATGTGAAGTTAATGAGAAGAATCGAATCGGACGAGGATCAGGCAGGACTACAAAGAGATCTGGACAGGCTACAAGCCTGGTCCAGCAACTGGCTCCTTGAATTTAACCCTGCCAAATGCAAAGTCATGAAGATTGGGGAAGGGCAAAGAAGACCGCAGACACAATATAGTTTAGATGGCCAAAGACTGCAAACCTCACTCAAGGAAAAAGATCTGGGGGTGAGTATAACACCGAGCATATCTCCTGAGGCGCACATCAATCAGATAACTGCTGCAGCATACGGGCGCCTGGCAAACCTACGGATAGCGTTCCGATACCTCAGTAAGGATTCGTTTAAGACTCTGTACACCATCTACGTCAGGCCCATACTGGAGTATGCAGCACCAGTTTGGAATCCACACCTAGTCAAGCACGTCAAGAAATTAGAGAAAGTGCAAAGGTTTGCAACAAGACTAGTCCCAGAGCTACGGGGATTGTCCTATGAAGAAAGGTTGAGGGAAATCGGCCTGACGACACTGGAGGCCAGGAGGGTCAGGGGAGACATGATAACGACATATAAAATACTGCGCGGAATAGACGAGGTGGACAAAGACGGGATGTTCCAGAGATGGGACACAGACACAAGAGGTCACAATTGGAAGTTGAAGACTCAGATGAATCAAAGGGATGTTAGGAAGTATTTCTTCAGTCATAGAGTAGTCAGGCCATGGAATAGCCTAGAAAGTGATGTGGTGGAGGCAGGAACCATACATAGTTTTAAGGCGAGGTATGATAGAGCTCATGGGGCAGGGAGAGAGAGGACCTAGTAGCAATCAGCGAAGAGGCGGGGCCAGGAGCTGTGACTCGACCCCTGCAACCACAAATAGGTGAGTACAAATAGGTGAGTACACACACACACACACGCACACGCACGCACACACTCACGCACGCACACGCGCGCACACAGACATGCACACATACACACGACGTGAAGTGCAACGTCATGAAGATTGTGGAAGGGCAAAGAAGACCGCAGACGGAGTACAGTCTAGGGGGTCAGAGACTGCAAACCTCACTCAAGGAAAAATATCTTTGGGTGAGTATAATACCGACATATCTCCTGAGGCGCACATCAATCAGATAACTCCTGCTGTAGCATACGGGCGTCTGGTAAACCTAAGAACAGCGTTCTAATACCTCAGTAATGAATCGTTCAAGACTCTGTACACCATATACGTCAGGCCCATATTGGAGTATGCTGCACCAATTTGGAATCCACACCTGCTCATGTACATCAAGAAATTAGAGAAAGTGCAAAAGTTTGCAGCAAGACTAGTCCCAAAGCTAAGAGGTATGTCCTATGAGGAGAGGTTAAGGGAAATCGACCTGACGACACTGGAGGACAGGAGAGATAGGGGGGACATGATAACGACATACAAAATACTGAGAGGAATTGACAAGGTGGACAAAGACAGGATGTTCCCGAGATGGGACACAGCAACAAGGGGACACAGTTGGAAGTTGAAGACAGAGATGAATCACAGGGATGTTAGGAAGTATTTCTTCAGCCACAGAGTAGTCAGGAAGTGGAATAGTTTGGGAAGCGATGTAGTGGAGGCAGAATCCATACATAGCTTTAAGCAGAGGAATGATAAAACTCACGGTTCAGGGAGAGTGACCTAGTAGCAGCCAGTGAAGAGGCGGGGTCAGGAGCTAGGACTCGACCCCTGCAACCTCAGCTAGGTGAGTACAACTAGGAGAGTACAGGGGAGACATGATAACGACATATAAAATACTGCGTGGAATAGACAAGGTGGACAAAGACAGGATGTTCCAGGGAGGGGACACAGAAACAAGAGGCCACAATTGGAAGTTGAAGACACAAATGAGTCAGAGAGATAGTAGGAAGTATTTCTTCAGTCATAGAGTTGTAAGGCAGTGGAATAGCCTAGAAAATGACGTAGTGGAGGCAGGAACCATACACAGTTTTAAGACGAGGTTTGATAAAGCTCATGGAGCGGGGAGAGAGAGGGCCTAGTAGCAACCGGTGAAGAGGCGGGGCCAGGAGCTAGGACTCGACCCCTGCAACCACAAATAGGTGAGTACAAATAGGTGAGTACACACACACACACACACACACACACACACACACAAGGGAAGGTAAGGTAGCTCCAGTTCCTCGGATCAACCAGCATCAAGGCACTTTCTAAGGCCTATGTTGTGCACGGTGTTAAGGGCATCTTTGACT
>NW_027198801.1:5000-39425 GCF_038502225.1 Cherax quadricarinatus
AAACACATCAGAGGATGCAATGGGAGTCACAGTGGGAGGTGGAAAGGGAGAGATCCGTGTTTGTCTATGGGCTAGACGAAGCTAAAGGGGAAACTTATGATGAAAGAAAGCAGGAGGAGAAAAAAGCGATTGAAGATATCATGAAGGTGATAGGCGAGGGGGACATGACCCAGGTGGCAAATTTTCGGAGAATTGGGTGGTTCACAAAGAAAAGGAATCGGCCTCTCAAAGTAATTTTCAAGGCAGAATCAACCCGAACCATGATCCTGCAGGAGAAAGCACGGCTGAGAGGCAAGCAGGAGTTCCGGAGTGTGTACCTCGATCGAGACAGAACACAGGACGAAAGGAAGACAATGAAAGAGAGAGTTCAAAAACGAAAGGAGAAATGGGAGGAAATGAAAAAGGAGAGCAGAATAACCCAGGATCAAATGGAAGGACAAGCGCACCCCCCAGAAACACCTGCAGAAGGACTCCAGCCACGACACCCCCAAGGCAACTGAACAATCCAAACCAACCATCACACACCGATCCCTCTGTTTCCACCCCCCGCACCACAGTTACAGTATTAGAACAGAAGTTGAAGGTTTGGTACACAAATGCAGATGGATTAACGAATAAACATGAGGAATGGCAAGAAAGAATCAATGAGAAGTCCCCAGACATCATAGCAGTTACAGAAACAAAACTCACGGAGACAATAACAGATGCAATCTTCCCACCAGGATACCAGATCATGAGGAAAGATAGAAGGGGCAGGGGGGGAGGTGGGGTTGCTCTGCTCGTAAAAAACAGATGGAAATTCGAGAAAATGGAAGGCATAGATGAGACGGGAGAAAGAGACTACATAGCAGGTACACTTCAGTCTGGGGAACACAAAGTGGTCATTGCAGTGATGTATAATCCACCACAGAACTGCAGGAGGCCAAGAGAGGAATATGAAGAGAGCAACAGAGCAATGGTGGACACACTTGCTGAGGTGGCAAGAAGAGCTCACTCCAGCAGAGCAAAGTTGCTGGTTATGGGGGATTTCAACCACAGGGAGATTGACTGGGAAAACCTGGAGCCACATGGGGGTCCCGAAACATGGAGAGCCAGGATGTTGGACGTGGTGCTGGAAAACCTCATGCACCAACATGTTAAGGACACTACCAGAGTGAGAGGGGAGGATGAACCAGCAAGATTGGACCTTGTGTTCACCCTGGGCAGCTCAGACATTGAGGACATCAAGTATGAGAGTCCCCTAGGAGCTAGCGACCACGTGGTTCTGTGCTTTGAATACATAGTAGAGCTGCAAGTGGAGAGAATAACAGGAGTTGAATGGGAAAAGCCTGACTATAAAAGAGGGGACTACATAGGGTTGAAGAACTTCCTGCGGGAGGTCCAGTGGGACAGAGAACTGGCAGGAAAGCCAGTAAATGAAATGATGGAATATGTAACAACAAAATGCAAGGAGGCAGTGGAAAGGTTTATTCCCAAGGGCAACAGTAACAACGGGAAGACCAGAACGAGCCCCTGGTTTACCCGACGGTGTAAGGAGGCAAAAACAAAGTGCAATAGAGAATGGAAAAAGTACAGAAGGCAGAGAACACACGAAAATAGGGAGATCAGTCGCAGAGCCAGGAATGAGTACGCACAGGTAAGGAGGGAGGCCCAGCGACAGTATGAAAATGACATAGCATCGAGAATCAAGACTGACCCGAAACTGTTGTATAGCCACATCAGGAGGAAGACAACAGTCAAAGACCAGGTGATCAGATTAAGGACAGAAGGTGGAGAACTCACAAGAAATGATCAGGAGGTATGTGAGGAGCTGAACAGGAGATTTAAGGAAGTTTTTACAGTAGAGACAGGAAGGGCTGTGGGAAGACAGCACAGAAGGGAACATCAAGAGGGAATATACCAACAAGTGTTGGATGACATACGAACAACTGAGGAGGAGGTGAAGAAGCTCTTAAGTGACCTTGACACCTCAAAGGCGATGGGACCGGACAACATCTCCCCATGGGTCCTTAGAGAAGGAGCAGAGATGCTGTGCGTGCCTCTAACCACAATCTTCAACACATCCCTTGAAACTGGGCAACTACCTGAGAAATGGAAGACAGCTAATGTAGTCCCCATATTTAAGAAAGGAAACAGAAACGAGGCACTAAACTACAGACCTGTGTCTCTGACATGTATTGTGTGCAAAGTCATGGAGAAGATTATCAGGAGGAGAGTGGTCGAACACCTGGAAAGGAACAAGATTATAAATGAAAACCAGCATGGGTTCATGGAAGGCAAATCTTGTATCACAAACCTCCTGGAGTTTTATGACAAGGTAACAGAAGTAAGACACGAGAGAGAGGGGTGGGTAGATTGCGTTTTCCTAGACTGCAGGAAGGCCTTTGACACAGTTCCCCACAAGAGATTAGTGCAGAAGCTGGAGGATCAGGCGCATGTAAAAGGGAGGGCACTGCAATGGATAAGGGAATACCTGACAGGGAGGCAGCAACGAGTCATGGTACGTGAAGAGGTATCACAGTGGGCGCCTGTTACGAGCGGGGTCCCACAGGGGTCAGTTCTAGGACCAGTGCTATTTTTGATATATGTGAACGACATGATGGAAGGAATAGACTCTGAAGTGTCCCTGTTCGCAGATGACGTGAAGTTGATGAGAAGAATTAAATCGGACGAGGATGAGGCAGGACTGCAAAGAGACCTGGACAGGCTGGACATGTGGTCCAGTAACTGGCTTCTCGAATTCAATCCAGCCAAATGCAAAGTCATGAAGATTGGGGAGGGGCAAAGAAGACCGCAGACAGAGTATAGGCTAGGTGGACAAAGACTACAGACCTCACTCAGGGAGAAAGACCTTGGGGTGACCATAACACCGAGCACATCACCGGAGGCACACATCAACCAAATAACCGCTGCAGCATACGGGCGCCTGGCAAACCTGAGAATAGCGTTCCGATACCTTAATAAGGAATCGTTCAAGACACTGTACACTGTGTATGTTAGGCCCATACTGGAGTATGCAGCACCAGTCTGGAACCCACACCTGGTCAAGCACGTCAAGAAGTTAGAGAAAGTACAAAGGTTTGCAACAAGGCTAGTCCCAGAGCTCAAGGGAATGTCGTACGAGGAAAGGTTAAGGGAAATCGGACTGACGACACTGGAGGACAGAAGGGTCAGGGGAGACATGATAACGACATACAAGATACTGCGGGGAATAGACAAGGTGGACAGAGATAGGATGTTCCAGAGAGGGGACACAGGGACAAGGGGTCACAACTGGAAGCTGAAGACTCAGACGAGTCACAGGGACGTTAGGAAGTATTTCTTCAGTCATAGAGTTGTCAGCAAGTGGAATAGCCTAGCAAGTGAAGTAGTGGAGGCAGGAACCATACATAGTTTTAAGAAGAGGTATGACAAAGCTCAGGAAGCAGAGAGAGAGAGGACCCAGTAGCGATCAGTGAAGAGGCGGGGCCAGGAGCTGAGTCTCGACCCCTGCAACCACAATTAGGTGAGTACAATTAGGTGAGTACACTAAAGCCTCCACCCTCCTGTGGCGGGTATATAATTGCCAGTGACTTATATCCCAAATAATATTTATATACGTATTTAAAGGTGTTGTTGTCATAGCGGAATATGACTGAATTTATTATTGTTGTTACGTTAATTTCGTTTAGGTTACAATATCAATGTTTGTGGGATTTTTATGATGTTATAATATTCATCGTTCTGGCTGTTGTGCCTGTGGGCACTTCCGGTACCACCTTCTCTCTCCCTCTCTTTCTCGCTCGCTCCGGTGAACGCGGTCCTCTGGGAACGTATTCACTTGGAAACCCTCCTCTTTTCTGCAATTTTGCAAGCTCCTGATGGTGTGTTGATTGCAACACGAAAGGCCTAGAGCTATCATTCTACTCCCCCCGTGGTTATTTTGCACACACACACGCACATATATATATAAATTTTTTGAACTAATGTTAAGATAGTTTTGGTTATAGAGCATTAATTTAGAGTGTAAGTCCCTAATCTTATGGATTTTAATGATTTTCTCACATTAAATTGAAAAAAATAGCGAAACTGAAAGAAGCAATTATTTTACGATGACGGACTGTAAAATAATTTTTAAATGACAAATAAATGAAAAAAATCAAATAATTGGGATTTTACAAAGTGTAGTAAACGTTTGTTGATGATAAAAAGTAACCAATATGGGCACAAATCGCGGATAATTCATTTTTTTTTCACATTTCGACCTTCATCTGAGGTCTTCTTCAGCAGAACAATTTTTACAGCCAGTGCAAGAGAACAAAGAAATTAATTAATAAAGATTTAATACTAAAATAATATCAGTTGCAAAATAAGAACTTAGACCAAGCAAGAGATAATTATAGGGAATTCAAATTAAAATATAATCTACAGCACTGACTCCACCTTCCTCTCTATACATTCCTCATAATACTTTCCGCACTGTCTTCTGGTAAATATTCATGGGTGTAATGGGAATTCCCATGATAACTGAGTTCATGACTGGCGAAATTGCAATGATACAATCGTCAATAACTCGCAGAACAATTTGGGATTCGAACCCATCGTAAATTAATCCTAAAATTAGCCGACCAGTGTGTTATCCACTGTACTATACTATATCCACGGTCTAATGAGATTCCTCCATCTAGGTGAATTTCTATACAGGGTAGGAAGATCAGCATGAACCCCGCTGTTCATGCAATCCAGGTTTATACAGGACTAATCTCTCAATAAGACTGCAGTGGTACATTTAGCTCAAGTCACTTCAAAGAGAGGATTCAAATCGTAATCGATTGTTAGGGTTGAGTACATATCTTCTGGAGTTAATGCAGGACTGGATTAAGTGATGTTGGCACCCCAGAGACAACAGCACGTGAGGACCCTGGCACTAAGAATTCATTGCTGCTTTTATACACATGTCATCCAGCTTTTCTTTTGTTTTCCTTCTCAGTTACATGAACGCATCTGAAAAGCAATCATTTGAAAAGCATCATATTTTTGTGTTCAGATTGTACAGAAACTATTTTTGTAAAGGACCCCTTGTGTGTGGGGGTTCAAAGTCCTTTTTATCCCCTTCCCTTCAATCTCACTCACTCATTGATGTCCTCCTGAAGCAATGGCATAATTCTTGGGGCGTAGGGAACTAAAAGCTGAAAGTCATATATACGAAATTATTTGGTGGGGCTCCAAGACGTAAACGATGTAAAAAGGCGTTAAAGATAGCCGTTAAAAGATAACTTTTACGAGATAGCCATTACGAAATAACAGTTAATAGATAGTATTGAGCAGTTAAGAGACAGCCTACAGGCTATTTCTTAACAGCAGTTAAGACATAGCCTGTAGGCTATCACTTAACTGCTCAATGCTATATCTTAACTGCAGTTAAGAGATAGGAAGTGCTTATGCAGCCCGTAGGCTAAGCCTGTAGAAATATATTCTTCCACTGAGTCAAGAGTAACGATGGCAACCATCATACGCGAGACACAAAGCTGCTTGTTCTTTATACTTTGAAATGGCTGGTAAAGAGATGTTATCCTGTCTCTCTTCTTATTTCAAAGCTCAGCTCAGTTTAAAGTATACTGCGTCCCACAGGATGTACCCACGGATGTACCCAGGTACATAATAGGGGCAACAGGTCCCTCTACCGGACCCAGCATCGAACAAGTGTTCTTCAGTTGTGATCCGAAGGCGCTACCACTGAGAGACCGGTAATTAGTGTTTCACTGGGAAATACGAAAGAAAAGGTTTCAGTACAAGACGGAAGTGATATATCTACGGTTTACCGCTTAAGTATCGAACATAAGAACAGAGAATAAAAATATTCGCCTTCAGTGAAAAAAGACACCCAAAATAATTAAGATATTTATTCTCTCTCTTCTAGTCATCCAGACGGCTTTTAAAACAGATAATCTGATTATCTTCAGATTAAGATGAAATATGTCTCGAAAATATCCATTTTATGTTCTTAAATCCTCATCTACTGAAACAACCACACCGAGAAATTACTGAGGAACGTTGGCTGGAAATATCAGGGAAAAGCAGACTACAACTTACTGACTCCAGTAAACTTTCCTGACTGTCGGATGTTGAAGCTTTACATTTTTGTTGCGGGAAAAGAGAGAAGTTGGATTACTTGTTATATTAACAAATAAAACGAGTTTCTTCATTTTCTTTTCATTCTTATATTCTGTCTACGTATTTCAAAGTATTTCGTTTCCTCTTTCAGCTGTTTGTAGCATGTTAATATTATATTAACCCAAAACATGGATTAACATTTGTAAAGACTGTCACGCTACAAATAAGAAATAATGCACACAATTTTACAAATAAGTAAATAAAAATGGAATAACCATGAGTGATAAATAATAACTTGATAATTATCTAAAACAAATCAAAATGTCAAATTTCCTCTTTGAATTTAGAGTTAGTTGTGAATTCTTACAGCTATGTATACTGAGATGTACCAGTGAATATACCTTTAAAACTTTCTTTAATGCATATTTTGAACATTAAAATGGTATAAAATACCGACAGGTTGTTAGGTAAGACACATATGCAACAGTTAGGTATCTTTATTATGAAACGTTTCGCCTACACAGTAGGCTTCTTCAGTCAAGTACAGAAAAGTTGATAGAAGCAGAAGATACTTGAAGACGATGTAATCAGTCCATCACCCTTAAAGTTTTGAGGTGGTCAGTCCCTCAGTCTGGAGAAGAGCATTGTTCCATCGTGTTCCATCGTACTATGGAACAATGCTCTTCTCCAGACTGAGGGACTGACCACCTCAAAACTTTAAGGGTGATGGACTGATTACATCGTCTTCAAGTATCTTCTGCTTCTATCAACTTTTCTGTACTTGACTGAAGAAGCCTACTGTGTAGGCGAAACGTTTCATAATAAAGATACCTAACTGTTGCATATGTGTCTTACCTAACAATGCATATTTTGGAAATTTAAATTCTCTGACGGGTTGTGTACAGGTGACATGCAGCCTTAATGACCTTCGTAAGAATATAAAGGAAGGAGGAACACTGCAGCAGACCTACTGGTCCATACTATGCAGGTCTTTCTAAAACACAAACCCACCAACCCATTTTCAATGCTACTTTAAACTCCCAAAATATTAACCGATTTTTAATCACCATAGTGAGGGAGTGTTTATTTTGTATCTTTAGCAGTGGCCCGAAGATGACCATGCCAGACACGAGTGAGTATGTGAAGTACTCGACGGCTCTGCTGGTGACCGTGGGACTCGGGGTCTCACTGCTTCTGCTCAATGGTCTTATCTTCTTGCTGTTGTTCTGGAGGAGACCAGTCAATCACCCAGCCTGCCAGGGACATCATCACCACACTCAGGTAAGCACCACCATCACCACACTCAGGTAAGCACCACCACCACTCCATATTCAGGTAAGCACCACCACCACCACACATTCAGGTAAGCACAAGCACCACCCCCACCACACACTCGAGTAAGCGCAAGCACCACCACTACCACACACTCAGGTAAGCACCACCACCACTCCACACTCAGGTAAGCCCCACCACCACACCCACACACTCAGGTAAGCCCCACCACCACCACACACTCAGGTAAGCACCACCCCCACCACCACACACTCGGGTAAGCGCAAGCACCACCACCACCACCACCACACACTCAGGTAAGCATCACCACCACACACTCAGGTAAGCACCACCACCACACACTCAGGTAAGCACCACCACCATAACACTCAGGTAAGCACCACCACACTCAGGTAAGCACTCCCACCACCTTCACTTGAGAACCACCACCACAATAAAAACCTAAATTAAGCTCAAAACTCGAAAGGGATGTGAGAAAGGAGCAATGTGCGAAGGGTAGAGGAGAGTGAAGAGTAGGAGTGTGCCAGGGTAGAGGGTTAGGTATAGTGGAAAGCACAGCCACAGTACACAAGTATAGTGGAAAGCACAGCCACAGTACACAAGTGGTAGTACTTACTCTGAGGTTCGAACCCATAGCGTTACACATACATTTTTTTTGTGCCCATCCATAGGGCCAGGTCGCCATGAACTCGTCTCTTCTGAGAGGTGTCACGTAGCTTGATAGTTAGCTCACTTAGCTCACACACTGAGGTCCGGGGATCGAGTCCCGGTAAGGCTGAAAAACATTAGGACGTGTTTCCATAAGACACCTGCTGTCCCTGTTCACCCGTCAGTAAAATGAGTACCTGGGTGTTAGGCGATAGGTGTGGGTCGCATCCTGGGACAAAATTGACCTGATTTGCTCGAAATTTTCTGTATAACAAAGGGCTTTCTATATAGTAGTATGTTACTTATGTCAGCTAGGCCTGTTTACCTTGTGTATGTACCTGTAGAAATAAAGATATTATTATTATTACTACATAGGATCGAGCCTTCGCATTTCCCAAACAAAAAATAAAACTGTCGTTGCCTGGTGGTTAAAGTCGTGGCTGTCATCAGTGAGATTTGGGGATCAAATTCCGGGCTGGAAAAGAAAGATAAAACTTACCCGGCGCCTTAGCCAGGACTATACACTCACTTATCCTTAGAGATCACTGATAATGCTACCACAACCCCGCATAGGTCAGAATCCCCACCACTACAGCCATCTCCACTAACAGATAAAGTCTTTCAGTCATTATACCACCCATATTCATTATATAAAGCACGATCATTATGCCACACATAATAAAAAAGTTAGTAAAGCATATTAAGAAGTTATTCTAACATTTAATCTTTTTTTTGTATACTGCCCACGTAAATTATCGAAGTTTCCATCAGCACAAGGAAATTAGTGTAACTATTGTTTACTTTCAAATAACGTAACAAAATGCCCATCAAAGAGCTTGTAAGACTTGTCAACTATTCCATGATGGTGTGTACAGACCTGTCAACTGTTCTTGATGGTGTGTGTACAGGAGGGGTCTTCGATGCCTCGCGTTGGTTCTGTGATGAGCCTTGGTGGTCTCGGTGGATCTTACGGAGGTCCTCCAGACTGCATCAAGGCATCCTACGAGAAACTCCATCTCACAGCAGACGAACTGCAGCATCTTACCAGGCAAGTGCTCTACCACCTTCCTTCCTTCCTCAGTGCTGAACTGCTTTCTTCTACCTCAAGCATGTATTACTTGTGATATACCATTTTTCTCAGTGCTCTTCAGCTCTGTTCTACCTTATTTATGTTTCTAGTGTTGTGTCCTTCGTTCCTCAGTGTTATTTTGCTTTGTAATTCATCAGTCATGTGATGTTATACACAAATAATCCGCAAATAAGAGAATGAAACTTATGACGACGTTTCGGTCAGACTTGGAACTTCAACTAGTGTGGAAGAGGGAACCTGTGTATAATTCAGGATATTTATTAAATGAAGATTAAGACACATGTGGAGCAGTTAGTTAACTTCATTGTTGAAATGATTCTTTACACAGTAGGCTTCTTCTGTCAAATACAGAAGCAGCTGGTGTAGTAGTTTCAACAAAAAATATACTCAACTGCTGCACGTGTCTTAATCTTCAGCCTGTCGGTCTTTTATACCATTTTCAACATTTATTAAATACCCTGAACGTACAAAAGTGTCACTTTACACAATCAGTCAGTATTACAATACCATTTACAACGGAGTGTTGTAAGTGCTGTATTCTCGCCTCTCAGTGTTGTGTGTAGCTTTGTTACTTCATAAAATTGCTTAGAAATCACTACAGTGAATTGGAGAAAACTCTTAGGATTTTTAGGGTAAATTTAGAGAATTAATTCCATGCTGTGCGTAAGCTGCGAGTTGTTTTCTGTTTGATCGTCCTTACACTCTTACAGCAATGGTTTTTGGTTCGTGTTTTCTGGCCCAAAAGAGAAAAATATTGTAGTTGGCTGTTTCCAGCTCATTTTCGCACCACGAGTGATAAAAGTTCACACTACGGAACTGGTCTGGAGTTTTACAACTCACTCGCCATGGGTTCGAAACCCCACCCGTGCCGTGGTTTGTTTGCAGTCGCGTTATTACGAATATGCGAGTCATGATAAAACTTCACATTTTAACGTTTCGCCTTATTCGACCACTTCAGTGCCAGATTTTCTGCGGTTGTTAACATTATCTTTTTAACTTTTCCTTAATAATCCTATCCAACCTACAGATAAAACGTGATTAGAAAAAGAACGAGAGCGTTAAAACACTGAATAAAACATCATGAAAAATGCCATAATAAGATGGAAACAGGTTGGCGGTTTACGTAAAGTTGTACACTCTCTTCGTTAAGACTCGTAGCGCGAGTTCTCGTTTCACTGTCTTATTTTTAAGCAGCTTCTTTGCACTCAATATTTAGCCTTATCTCACTAACTCACAGGTAAGGACCCACAAGGGGTCAAGGGAAAATGGGGACAGGTGAAGAATAGTGGAAGGAGAGGAAAGGCTAAGCTAGACCCAGTAGCAAAGGCGAGATCTCAGGCAATGGCAGACTCAATATATACCTATACGTTTAGGTAGCCTGTAGCTTTGGGAATAGGTTGGACAAATATGCAGGCTGGAGAGGATGAATTTGAGAAAGACCTGCCTGGTATGGGCCAGAAGACATGCTGCAGTATTCCTCCATCCTTATGTTCTTATATTCAAGATTAGTAGAGAGTGGATCGAGCCTCCACTACTCCTTAATGATCGACATGGGCTTTGCATTTCAAATAAAAAAGATTAAAAAAAATTAGGAAGAATGATATGCGTTTCGGTCCGTCCTGGACCAATATTAAAACCAAGTTGAAAATGGTATGAAGACCATTTTATTCAAGGTACTGTGACCTCTATTACAGTAATCTACATATTACTGCTGGTATATATTACCAACAAGCTGATGAAGGAGACATTTGCAACACCTGGGTATTTTTATTGGCAAAAATTTTAGCCTGCAGAACAGCCTTCTTCAGTTGGTTATAGGTGAATACAGATGTGGATGCAGGAGTAGCAGAATGAATGCTTCACCCTCAGTTGCAGGTGGTCAGTCCCTCAAGCTTGAAGGACTGACCACGAGCACAAAAAGGAAAGAACTTGTTAGGTGATCGGTGGCAATACAGAATAATCAACACAGCAGAAGTGCGTAATATAAAAATATTACTGACACCTAAAGGCTGAATCCCAGGAGAGCCGAGATGACTGAGTCTGACCACAGTCACATTTCTTGGGGCAATGCGTGTCGCTCTGAAATTGAATTCTGAAGTCACGGGGAAATCTCACGTCAATCTGACATAAATAATTAAAGGTAAACAAACGGATCATCGGTGTTACGATCGATTAGAATGGGGAATGGAAGATGGAAGACACCAGGCTAGGATGATGAATAAAGAGGGAAGATGAATGAATGATGACGGAGACAGTAGATTAGGAGGAAGGAGGGAGAATAATGAATAAGGATAAGATTAGATATCTATTATAGTTCTCTTCGAACAGAGGACAGTCATGAGTTGTACTGTGCAATTGATTGTCCCGGGGCTCTACAAACACTAACACCTTCACTCCCTTACCCAAACATCACACTAGCACCACCACACACACCACCACACAACCATACTCTAACACTGTCATACACTAACACTACCACAAACCACACACTACCGCCACACACTAACTCAACACCCAACACACTAACATCAGCACTACACACTACCACCACCACAATTGATAAGACTAAAAAAGAAAGGAGGGGAGCTTATTATAAACGAGCAGGTCTACTTGGAAGTGAACAAATTATTTAAGGAGATATTCTCAGTAGAAACAAGAACATTACCAGAGAGTCAAGGAGGAAGAGTGCACCAACGAGTACTGGACACAATATACACAATGGGAGAAGAGATGGAGAAACTACTGAGGAAGAGAGACGCATGGGACCAGACAACATCTCTGCGTGAATTCTCAGAGAGGGAGCAGACGAACTGTGTGAACGTCTGGGATCAATCTTCAACTAGTCATTGGAAATAAGACAACTACTTTTGGTGTGGAAAACAGCTAATGTAGTCTTGCTGTTTAAGGAAGGAGACAGGTAGCATTAAACTATGGGCTATTATCTCTGATATGCATAGTGTGCAAGGTTGTTGAGAACATTATTAGGTGAAGAAAATGAGAAAATTCAAAACCATCAATAAATGTTATCTCGAAAGTCTGCTAGAGTTCTATGACAAGGTAACTAAAGTTAATCAAAAGAGAGACGGATGGTTGGGCTGAATATTTTTGGACAGTAAGAAGTTTGATACAGCAATTCACAAGAGACTAGGATTAAAGCTAGAGGTGTAGGCAGAAATAACAGGGAAAGAACTAGAGTTGATCAAGGAATGAGCTGGTGTTCCACAAGGTTCAGTACTTCGACCAATACAGTTTCCTGTTTGCATCATTGACACGAGGAAATGACGGAAAATTAACTACAATATAAACACGAGCAGACCAGGACCACGAAAGATTACAAATGGTTCTGGACGAAGTACAAGACCAAGAAAAAGAAATCCTAAGAAAACAATTCTAAAAAAATAGCATACGCTGACTAATTTGTAAACAAGGAGAAAAAAAAAAGCAAATATCAACTGTTACAAAACCTCAGCTCAGAGAAAACAACCCCATATAGCAAATGTTAACTCATGGTACCCTAACATCAAGGTACATTTAACCATCTCAGCAAATTGACCAACATAATCACGTCCTATCTCATCAAACTAGGATCTCTCTTTTTCAAGAAACACAAACATTCAGCTACACAAGACACCACGAGTTTACCAAATAGAATGTAAAGACAGCAACCAAATATACACAGGACAGACTGGAGGAGCTCTATCTACAAGGATCATCGAACACCAAAGGGCAGTCGTTATGTAAAGAACAATTCAGCCATTTTACAACATGACAACAAAAGCAATCACAATATTCATTGGGAAGCTGCCAGCATCAAACGCAAATGACATCACAGCTACAAAATCATAGAATCATGCTACCAATCATCGCAGGGGCAAGCTAGATATCATTTCAAAATTCCTAATATTAACCTAACACAGAGCACCAACACAAGAACATTAATCACATCGAACTTCCAACCCAAATATTTAGGGTCCTGTCTTCTTTACCACTCACTATGACATGCCCCTTCATGTGCCACTTATGTATCTAGATATCATGTGCAGATCAGTTAATCTTCTGAGTATCTACCATGTGGATTATATTATATATATATATATATATATATATATATATATATATATATATATATATATATATATATATATATATGTATATATATATATATATATATATATATATATATATATCATATATATATATATATATATATATATATATATATATATATATATATATATATATATATATATATATATATATAATATATATATAAACAAGTCGGCCATCTCCCACCCAGGCAGGGTGACCCAAAAAGAAAGAAAATCCCCAAAAATAAAATACTTTCATCATTCAACACTTTCACCTCACTCACACATAATCACTGTTTTTGCAGAGGTACCCAGAATACAACAGTTTAGAAGCATATATGCATAAGATGCACAACGTATCCCTCCAAACTGCCAATATCCCAAACCCCTCCTTTAGAGTGCAGGCATTGTACTTCCCATTTTCAGGACTCAAGTCCGGCTATATAAAAATAACCGGTTTCCCTGAATCCCTTCACTAAATATTACCCTGCTCACACTCCAACAGCTCGTCAGGTCCCAAATACCATTCGTCTCTATTCACTCCTATCTAAAATGCTCACGCACACTTGCTGGAAGTCCAAGCCCCTCGCCCACAAAGCCTCCTTTACCCTCCCTCGATTCTTTTCAAGGACGACCCCTACCCCGCCTTCCTTCCCCTACAGATTTATACGCTCTCTATGCCATTCTACTTTGATTTACTCTCTCTAAATGACCAAACCACCTCAACAACCCCTCTTCAGCCCTCTGACTAATACTTTTATTAACTCCACACCTTCTCCTAATTTCCACACTCCGAATTTTCTGCATAATATTTACACCACACATTGCCCTTAGACAGGACATCTCCACTGCCTCCAACCGCCTCCTCGCTGCTGCATTTACAACCCAAGCTTCACACCCATATAAGAGTGTTGGTACTACTATACTTTCATACATTCCCTTCTTTGCCTCCATAGATAACGTTTTTTGTCTCCACATATACCTCAACGCACCACTCACCTTTTTTCCTTCATCAATTCTATGATTAACCTCATCCTTCATAAATCCATCCGCTGACACGTCAACTCCCAAGTATCTGAAAACATTCACTTCTTCCATACTCCTCCTCCCCAATTTGATATCCAATTTTTCTTTATCTAAATCATTTGATACCCTCATCACCTTACTCTTTTCTATGTTCACTTTCAACTTTCTACCTTTACACACACTCCCAAACTCGTCCACTAACCTTTGCAATTTTTCTTTAGAATCTCCCATAAGCACAGTATCATCAGCAAAAAGTAACTGTGTCAATTCCCATTTTGTATTTGATTCCCCATAATTTAATCCCACCCCTCTCCCGAACACCCTAGCATTTACTTCTTTTACAACCCCATCTATAAATATATTAAACAACCATGGTGACATTACACATCCCTGTCTAAGACCTACTTTTACCGGGAAGTAGTCTCCCTCTCTTCTACACACCCTAACCTGAGCCTCACTATCCTCATAAAAACTCTTTACAGCATTTAGTAACTTACCACCTATTCCATATACTTGCAACATCTGCCACATTGCTCCCCTATCCACTCTATCATATGCCTTTTCTAAATCCATAAATGCAATAAAAACTTCCCTACCTTTATCTAAATACTGTTCACATATATGCTTCAATGTAAACACTTGATCTACACATCCCCTACCCACTCTAAAACCTCCTTGCTCATCCGCAATCCTACATTCTGTCTTACCTCTAATTCTTTCAATAATAACCCTACCGTACACTTTTCCTGGTATACTCAGTAAACTTATTCCTCTATAATTTTTACAATCTCTTTTGTCCCCCTTCACTTTATATAAAGGGACTATACAAGCTCTCTGCCAATCCCTAGGTACCTTCCCCTCTTTCATACATTTATTAAACAAAAATACCAACCACTCCAACACTATATCCCCCGCCTGCTTTTAACATTTCTGTCATGATCCCGTCAGTTCCAGCTGCTTTACCCCCTTTCATTCTACGTAATGCCTCACGCACCTCCCCCACACTCACATCCTGCTCTTCTTCACTCCTAAAAGATGGTATACCTCCCTGGCCAGTGCATGAAATTACCGCCTCCCTTTCTTCGTCGACATTTAAAAGTTCCTCAAAATATTCTCGCCATCTACCCAATACCTCCATCTCCCCATCTACTAACTCCCCTACTCTGTTTTTAACTGACAAATCCATTCGTTCCCTAGGCTTTCTTAACTTGTTTAACTCACTCCAAAATTTTTTCTTATTTTCATTAAAATTTCTTGACAGTGCCTCTCCCACTCTATCATCTGCTCTCCTTTTGCACTCTCTCACCACTCTCTTCACCTTTCTTTTACTCTCCATATACTCTACTCTTCTTATAACACTTCTGCTTTGTAAAAACCTCTCATAAGCTAACTTTTTCTCTTTTATCACACCCTTTACTTCATCATTCCACCAATCACTCCTCTTTCCTCCTGCACCCACCCTCCTATAACCACAAACTTCTGCCCCACATTCTAATACTGCATTTTTAAAACTATTCCAACCCTCTTCAACCCCCCCCCCCCCACTACTCATACTTGCACCAGCCCACCTTTCTGCCAATAGTTGCTTATATCTCACCCGAACTTCCTCCTCCCTTAGTTTATACACTTTCACCTCCCTCTTACTTGTTGTTGCCATTTTCCTCTTGTCCCATCTACCTCTTACTCTAACTGTAGCTACAACTAAATAATGATCCGATATATCAGTTGCCCCTCTATAAACGTGTACATCCTGGAGCCTACCCATCAACCTTTTATCCACCAATACATAATCTAACAAACTACTTTCATTACGTGCTATATCATACCTTGTATATTTATTTATCCTCTTTTTCATAAAATATGTATTACTTATTACCAAACCTCTTTCTACACATAGCTCAATTAAAGGCTCCCCATTTTCATTTACCCCTGGCACCCCAAATTTACCTACTACTCCCTCCACAACATTTTTACCCACTTTAGCATTGAAATCCCCAACCACAAGTACTCTCACACTTGGTTCAAAACTCCCCACGCATTCACTCAACATTTCCCAAAATCTCTCTCTCTCCTCTACACTTCTCTCTTCTCCAGGTGCATATACGCTTACTATAACCCACTTTTCACATCCAACCTTTATTTTACTCCACATAATCCTTGAATTAATACATTTATAGTCCCTCTTTTCCTGCCATAACTTATCCTTCAACATTATTGCTACTCCTTCTTTAGCTCTAACTCTATTTGAAACCCCTGACCTAATCCCATTTATTCCTCTCCACTGAAACTCTCCCACCCCCTTCAGCTTTTGACATCCAGCTTCTTCTCATTCATAACATCCACAATCATCTCTTTCTTATCATTTAAAGCCAGGACATCCAGAAAAGGGGTTTCTTCTCATTCAAAAGGAAAATCCACAATCATCTTTTTATATTTTTTTTTTTATTATCACACTGGCCGATTCCCACCAAGGCAGGGTGGCCCGAAAAAGAAAAACTTTCACCATCATTCACTCCATCACTGTCTTGCCAGAAGGGTGCTTTACACTACAGTTTTTAAACTGCAACATTAACACCCCTCCTTCAGAGTGCAGGCACTGTACTTCCCATCTCCAGGACTCAAGTCCGGCCTGCCGGTTTCCCTGAACCCCTTCATAAATGTTACTTTGCTCACACTCCAACAGCACGTCAAGTATTAAAAACCATTTGTCTCCATTCACTCCTATCAAACACGCTCACGCATGCCTGCTGGAAGTCCAAGCCCCTCGCACACAAAACCTCCTTTACCCCCTCCCTCCAACCTTTCCTAGGCCGACCCCTACCCCGCCTTCCTTCCACTACAGACTGATACACTCTTGAAGTCATTCTGTTTCGCTCCATTCTCTCTACATGTCCGAACCACCTCAACAACCCTTCCTCAGCCCTCTGGACAACAGTTTTGGTAATCCCGCACCTCCTCCTAACTTCCAAACTACGAATTCTCTGCATTATATTCACACCACACATTGCCCTCAGACATGACATCTCCACTGCCTCCAGCCTTCTCCTCGCTGCAACATTCATCACCCATGCTTCACACCCATATAAGAGCGTTGGTAAAACTATACTCTCATACATTCCCCTCTTTGCCTCCAAGGACAAAGTTCTTTGTCTCCACAGACTCCTAAGTGCACCACTCACTCTTTTCCCCTCATCAATTCTATGATTCACCTCATCTTTCATAGACCCATCCGCTGACACGTCCACTCCCAAATATCTGAATACATTCACCTCCTCCATACTCTCTCCCTCCAATCTGATATTCAATCTTTCATCACCTAATCTTTTTGTTATCCTCATAACCTTACTCTTTCCTGTATTCACCTTTAATTTTCTTCTTTTGCACACCCTACCAAATTCATCCACCAATCTCTGCAACTTCTCTTCAGAATCTCCCAAGAGCACAGTGTCATCAGCAAAGAGCAGCTGTGACAACTCCCACTTTGTGTGTGATTCTTTATCTTTTAACTCCACGCCTCTTGCCAAGACCCTCGCATTTACTTCTCTTACAACCCCATCTATAAATATATTAAACAACCACGGTGACATCACACATCCTTGTCTAAGGCCTACTTTTACTGGGAAATAATTTCCCTCTTTCCTACATACTCTAACTTGAGCCTCACTATCCTCGTAAAAACTCTTCACTGCTTTCAGTAACCTACCTCCTACACCATACACTTGCAACATCTGCCACATTGCCCCCCTATCCACCCTGTCATACGCCTTTTCCAAATCCATAAATGCCACAAAGACCTCTTTAGCCTTATCTAAATACTGTTCACTTATATGTTTCACTGTAAACACCTGGTCCACACACCCCCTACCTTTCCTAAAGCCTCCTTGTTCATCTGCTATCCTATTCTCCGTCTTACTCTTAATTCTTTCAATAATAACTCTACCATACACTTTACCAGGTATACTCAACAGACTTATCCCCCTATAATTTTTGCACTCTCTTTTATCCCCTTTGCCTTTATACAAAGGAACTATGCATGCTCTCTGCCAATCCCTAGGTACCTTACCCTCTTCCATACATTTATTAAATAATTGCACCAACCACTCCAAAACTATATCCCCACCTGCTTTTAACATTTCTATCTTTATCCCATCAATCCCGGCTGCCTTACCCCCTTTCATTTTACCTACTGCCTCACGAACTTCCCCCACACTCACAACTGGCTCTTCCTCACTCCTACAAGATGTTATTCCTCCTTGCCCTATACACGAAATCACAGCTTCCCTATCTTCATCAACATTTAACAATTCCTCAAAATATTCCCTCCATCTTCCCAATACCTCTAACTCTCCATTTAATAACTCTCCTCTCCTATTTTTAACTGACAAATCCATTTGTTCTCTAGGCTTTCTTAACTTGTTAATCTCACTCCAAAACTTTTTCTTATTTTCAACAAAATTTGTTGATAACATCTCACCCACTCTCTCATTTGCTCTCTTTTTACATTGCTTCACCACTCTCTTAACCTCTCTCTTTTTCTCCATATACTCTTCCCTCCTTGCATCACTTCTACTTTGTAAAAACTTCTCATATGCTAACTTTTTCTCCCTTACTACTCTCTTTACATCATCATTCCACCAATCGCTCCTCTTCCCTCCCGCACCCACTTTCCTGTAACCACAAACTTCTGCTGAACACTCTAACACTACATTTTTAAACCTACCCCATACCTCTTCGACCCCATTGCCTATGCTCTCATTAGCCCATCTATCCTCCAATAGCTGTTTATATCTTACCCTAACTGCCTCCTCTTTTAGTTTATAAACCTTCACCTCTCTCTTCCCTGATGCTTCTATTCTCCTTGTATCCCATCTACCTTTTACTCTCAGTGTAGCTACAACTAGAAAGTGATCTGATATATCTGTGGCCCCTCTATAAACATGTACATCCTGAAGTCTACTCAACAGTCTTTTATCTACCAATACATAATCCAACAAACTACTGTCATTTCGCCCTACATCATATCTTGTATACTTATTTATCCTCTTTTTCTTAAAATATGTATTACCTATAACTAAACCCCTTTCTATACAAAGTTCAATCAAAGGGCTCCCATTATCATTTACACCTGGCACCCCAAACTTACCTACCACACCCTCTCTAAAAGTTTCTCCTACTTTAGCATTCAGGTCCCCTACCACAATTACTCTCTCACTTGGTTCAAAGGCTCCTATACATTCACTTAACATCTCCCAAAATCTCTCTCTCTCCTCTGCATTCCTCTCTTCTCCAGGTGCATACACGCTTATTATGACCCACTTCTCGCATCCAACCTTTACTTTAATCCACATAATTCTTGAATTTACACATTCATATTCTCTTTTCTCCTTCCATAACTGATCATTCAACATTACTGCTACCCCTTCCTTTGCTCTAACTCTCTCAGATACTCCAGATTTAATCCCATTTATTTCCCCCCACTGAAACTCCCCTACCCCCTTCAGCTTTGTTTCGCTTAGGGCCAGGACATCCAACTTCTTTTCATTCATAACATCAGCAATCATCTGTTTCTTGTCATCCGCACTACATCCACGCACATTTAAGCATCCCAGTTTTATAAAGTTTTTCTTCTTCTCTTTTTTAGTAAATGTCTACAGGAGAAGGGGTTACTAGCCCATTGCTCCCGGCATTTTAGTCGCCTCATACGACACGCATGGCTTACGGAGGAAAGATTCTTTTCCACTTCCCCATGGACAATAGAAGAAATAAAGAAGAACAAGAGCTATTTAGAAAAAGGAGAAAAACCTAGATGTATGTATATATATATATATATATATGCATGTGCGTGTCTGTGAAGTGTGACCAAAGTGTAAGTAGGAGTAGCAAGATATCCCTGTTATCTAGCGTGTTTATACTCCATGAATTATAAATTAAAGGAGTCCCTCGAATCTCTAACCTTAGTGTTACAAATTGCGTCAAGATATTATAATATGTAGACAGTGTGTAGTGTTGATAGTGTAGTGTAATATACTTATGTCGTAAAACATGTTACCCAAATACATTAAATTTTGGATACGATTTTCTCGGCGAGACAGAAGTAAAATAAAAATGGACATATACTATCACAGATAAAATGATTTAAAGTATACTGCAGAAAAAATGACACGTTTCAGAAAAACCATTTGTGTGTGCATTTCTTATCTCTGCGTAGAGTTTTATCAAGTTACGACCTGATAAAGCTCTGCCAAAAAGGAAATGTTGGCGCGATTAATGTCTGCTTTGCAACAGGTGTTCTTTCATGACAAGAAAAATAATTAGAGAGTCAGGAAAGAGCAGAGATCCCATTGCAATGGCAGGAAACAGCAGAGATCCCATTGCAATGGCAGGAAGCAGCAGAGGCCATATGGCAATAACAGGAAGCAGCAGAGATCATATTGCAATGGCAGGAAGCAGCAGAGATCATATTTCAATGGCAGGAAGCAGCAGAGATCCCGTTGCAATGGCAGAAAACGGTAAAGACAATAATCCCACCATAAGATATTCTGCTTCTGCAGGAGACCACTTTATTAACTTCCACTGCGTTGAGAGACCCAAACTTTTCTGTATATTAAAATAGCCATTATCATACACAAGGGCCACTTCCAGTTTTCCCGAGACGTAGCGCTTTTGTCTTAAAGAAATAATTAAATCTCTGCAGGTTTCGTAAAAGAAAAAAATTATCTTGCATAAAGTCTGAGCTCAGAAAAAGTCTCAAAAGAATCAAAATGACACGAGAGAAAAAGAATTAAGTTTGTTACTTAACTCACAAAATAGTTTTGTTTTAATCATGGGAAAGCCCTAAGCCCGTAGGGGATCAATACGCGTCTGGGAAGAGGAAGTAATTAGGCTTGATCAAGGGAGCTCAACTAACTTTTCTGATCAAAAGCCTTTCACAAGAAACAATGTACTTATTGACAGAGATTTAATGTTTGTCTGGAAACGGTTTATTTTGTAGAATGAAAATTATGTTTTATCATCAACCAGGGAAAATCGATCTGAGCATAACAAAAAATATATATCATAGATATAATGTAATATTAAATAAATTTAATTGGATCAATGAATAATATATATATATATATATATATATATATATATATATATATATATATATATATATATATATATATATATATATATATATATACACACACACACATTTACTAAAGAGTTAATTAAATTAATATAAAAAGTAGAAATGGTGAAGTAAACGCAGTGCTTACAATGAGTCTTGGACGAATTAACCGCTAGGCTGCTGCTTCCTTGGAAGTTTAAGCACACAACTCCTTTCTAGACTTTTGTTATCATTGCGGTAGTTAAACATAATTGTAGTCAAGGCTTTTATATTATTACCTTGCATAATGGACACCGGGCATTTATGCTGTATATTAGACTACAATTTTCGTGTGTAATTTCTTTCACTACCATCATTTTTGTTCAATGGTAACTATCATTTTAATACTACGAATTATTTGTTGCTAGGAAAATAACTTGGTGCTGTCGGAGCACAACTTGTTTCTTTTGTAAGTAATAAATGTAAAAAAAATGAAAAATAGTTACTATGGTAATTATTCCGATGATATTGACAGCCCACACCCACTTTGTCTGGAGGCAGATGCCAGTTGCGCTCTTCCCCACACTCGCCTTGTCAGGAGGTGGGTGTGAAAGACTTTCACCCCGACACCCACCTAGTCATGAGGAAGATGTGAAGGATTCTCATTCCCACACCCACCTTGTCGTAAGGCAGATGTTAAAGACTCACCCTCCACACCCACCTTGTCATGAGGCATATGTGAGGGACAGCTCATTCCCACACTCGCCTTGTCAGGAGGCGGGTGTAAAGGACTCATGCCCCGGCACCTGTCAGGTCAGAAGATGGGTGTGGGGGAGACACACCTGATGAGCTTTGGTTGGAAACATACGGCATTTGTTTCTGAAATCAGTACAAAAAAGACTGAAAATGTTCCACTAATGATAAAGAAAAATCTCCCTTATCCTCTACTTGCCAAGGTAGTGCTCCGCCCAACTGACATTACTGTTTGGAAACATGTATGGTTTTAAAATAATGTGGCTCTCAAAATAATGCACCAGCATCCAGAACGTCACTGTTCTCTTCAAGTTAAGATTTTGGAATGCTGCACAGCTTTAACTAGAAAGCCAGTGACAAAGTGTCCACACATACAATTGGATGAGATTTTTGCATTGTAATCCGTGATAAACACGTAGCAATGTGCGCTTGAAATATATCCCTCAAACCTCATGTACTGTATATGCCATCTTTGTACCAGCAATGTATCTCTTAAATATTGTGTACCATATTATGTAATAAAATATACCTATTAGTATAAAATATAGGGAGGTACCACCTGTGGAACTGTGCTGGGGATCCTCATCCTCAGAGAAAATAATAAACTTGCTTCAGAGAAAACTCTATATTCTCCCTGGAGCTGTTTAAATATTTTCTTCTCCTTCCACCCCCTATATTCTATGTAAACTTTATTTAAAGACAAAATGCATTAACAAAAATACAATAGGAAGTAGAACATACATAGCCTACATTTCAAACCCTTCATTCAGCTCCCCGGCGGTGGGCTGCGTGCCCAGGCATATTCTTGTAAGTATATATGCCGTGCCGAATAGGTAAAACTTGCGATTTTGGCTTAAATAGCAACGCTCTTCTTGCCGAACAAGGCAAGCGAAAATTTGTGTATGTAGTAATTTCGCAAAAATCATTCTGAACCTAACGAAAAAAAATATATTTCCTTGTGTTTGTGTATTATTAAATTATTGTAAACTTATCTAAAATATATTTAACTGGATAAGGCTAAATTAAATTGAGCTTCTTATAGAAAGGTTAGGGAAGTTTTCTAAAGGTACTTTTGGTACAAAATTATTAATTTTTACATTAACATATATGAAAAAATATATCTTTAAACGTATAAGAGAAAATTTTTGAAAGAACTTAATTTTAAACGTGTTCTTGCTAACTGACCAACTTTACCTATTCATCACGACATTATATATATAAGGGAATGTATAAAAGTATAATGGTACCAACACTCTTATATTGGTGTGAAGCTTGGGCAATGTGTGGTGTAAATATTAAGCAGAAAATTCAAAGTGTGGAAATTAGGAGAAGGTGTGGAGTTGATAAAAGTATTAGTCAGAGGGCAGAAGAGGGGTTGTTGAGGTGGTTTGGTCATTTAGAGAGAATGGATCAAAGTAGAATGACATGGAGAGCGTATAAATCTGTAGGGGAAGGAAGGCGGGGTAGGGGTCGTCCTCGAAAAGGTTGGAGGGAGGGGGTAAAGGAGGTGTTGTGGGCTAGGGGCTTGGACTTCCAGCAAGCGTGCGTAAGCGCGTTAGAAGTAAATGGAGACGAATGGTATTTGGGACATGACGAGCTGTTGGAGTGTGAGCAGGGTAATATTAAGTGAAGGGATTCAGGGAAACCGGTTATTTTTATATGGCCAGACTTGAGTCCTGGAAATGGGAAGTACAATGCCTGCACTTTAAAGGAGGAGTTTAGGATATTGGCAGTTTGGAGGGATATGTTGTATATCTTTATACGTATATGCTTCTAAACTGTTGTATTCTGAGCACCTCTGCAAAAACAGTGATTATGTGCGAGTGAAGTGAAAGTGTTGAATGATGAAAGTATTTTCTTTTTGGGGATTTTCTTTCTTTTTGGGTCACCCTGCCTCGGTGGGAAACGGCCGACTTATATATATATATATATATATATATATATATATATATATATATATATATATATATATATATATCCAGCTTCGGAGGAGCTGTAGGAGATTCATAACCTATGATATACTGTATCAATGTATTCATGCTTGTGTTTTCTGTCAGTGTATTCTGTCTATTAATAAAGTTCACATTTAGCTTAAAAATATAGGAGGTGGTAGGAGAAGAAAATATTCAAACAGCTCCGGGGAGAACCTTGAGTTTTCCCTGAGGTACGTTTATTGTCTTCTCTGAGGATGAGGGTCCCCAATCCAGCCATAGAGGTGGTACTTCCCTATATAGTTATATATATATATATATATAGTTATATATATATATATATAGTTATATATATATATATATATATATATATATATATATATATATATATATATATATATATATATATATATATATAGAGAGAGAGAGAGAGAGAGAGAGAGAGAGAGAGAGCAAGAGAGGAAAAAGAGAGCGCGAGAACGAAAATGCGAGAGAGCGAGGAGGAAAGCAAGGGCCTGAGAGAGAGAGAGAGAGAGAGAGAGAGAGAGAGAGAGAGAGAGAGAGAGAGAGAGAGAGAGAGAGATCCTGGTGCAGTCAGTAGGCTTTTAATGTAATAAAGCAAACGATGAGAGGACTCCCCAGACTGACTCTTGTGAAGAGAGACTGTTTGGAGTAGAGGACATCAGAGGTGCCTCGGAAGACAAAACTATTCAATTATAACACTGAACCGTCTTTGTCATCACAACGCTAAAATTTGCATAAACTCAATCTGCATAAAAGCGAATTGGTGTCAGTGCTTTTTGTGTGTCATGATTAGGATTTGTTTATCAGCGAGTATGATTTGTTATGTACATACAAAGAGCGGTGCTACAAAGAGTAATGGGCTTTAATAATCCAGACGACAGGAACAACCCAGGTAAACAGAATAATTAGTTTGTTAGATTTAACACATATTGCGTACACGTTGATTACGGTAGAGTGTACTGACCGCTGTTCGAGCCCCCTCGTCCACCTAGCTATTTATTCATGTACAGTTTATTGCAACTTAAATTTGAGTTCTTAGACGATGTGGCCTTGAGGGGGGGGGGGGTAAGAATAGATCTAGTGTTTAAGTTCTTGGGCAGAGGGAAGGAGTTCAGTTGGGCTACAGCTGGTGCCTCTGATGGAATATAATACAAGTATTACCTTCGAATCCTTCCCATTAGAGCCTGGGTTAGCCTGGACGGTAGAGCGTCGGA
Source organism: Cherax quadricarinatus (assembly GCF_038502225.1). Classification (NCBI taxonomy): domain Eukaryota; kingdom Metazoa; phylum Arthropoda; class Malacostraca; order Decapoda; family Parastacidae; genus Cherax; species Cherax quadricarinatus. Next base: position 30,251 of record NW_027198801.1, read on the forward strand.
CAGTCAATTAAAGGACTGCGGTTCGAGCAACTTGTCCACCCTTCTGTTTAATTCACCTACAGTTGTTCATTACAAATTAATTTGAGTTCGTTTAAAATAATGATCAAAGTTTGCTCTCAGAATATATTCTGTACTACAATGTGGTTTCTTTATTAGGTTTAAATCTCTCGGCGACGCAGTGCTCACCAAGGCTACATCTCACGTGTTTACCAGTCACGAATACTTTAATTCCTGAAACCGGGATTTAATTAAGTACGTCTCATTGTGTGTGTGTTTATATATATATATACATATATATATATATATATATATATATATATATATATATATATATATATATATATACACACACACACACACACACACACACACACGACACGTCACAGTTTACGGCGTATTCACGTCACAGCATAAATACTCTGAGCAATAATTAAAGATTTTTAAATCAAATACACAAAATATTTAATCATGTGTATTGTGTAAAACGGAATTATTAATATTATAGAAGTGATGGTTTTGTGTGAGTGAACGTAAACAAAGGCTGGGTCGGGACCCCATGCCTCTGCGATTTTTAATCTCTGGATGGACGGGGAAGCATTAAACGAATTGGAGTACAACTCTCACTCGTGATTGAGATACTGTACCTTTATAACTCAGACACTCTGTTTGACAGCGCAGCATACTGCTGGCAACAGCCATTATGATGAAACACTGGGTGATAGACAGCACACTGCTGGCAACACAGCCATTATGAAGAAACACTGGGTGATAGACAGCACACTGCTGGTAACAGCCATTATGATGAAACACTGGGTGATAGACAGCACACTGCTGGCAACAGCCATTATGATGAAACACTGGGTGATAGACAGCACACTGCTGGCAACAGCCATTATGATGAAACACTGGGTGATAGACAGCACACTGCTGGCAACAGCCATTATGATGAAACACTGGGTGATAGACAGCACACTGCTGGCAACAGCCATTATGATGAAACACTGGGTGATAGACAGCACACTGCTGGTAACACAGCCATGATGAAAAAACACTGGGTGATAGACAGCACACTGCTGGCAACAGCCATTATGAAGAAACACTGGGTGATAGACAGCACACTGCTGGTAACACAGCCATGATGAAAAAACACTGGGTAATAGACAGCACACTGCTGGCAACACAGCCATGATGAAGAAACACTGGGTGATAGACAGCACACTGCTGGTAATACAGCCATGATGAAGAAACACTGGGTGATAGACAGCACACTGCTGGCAACAGCCATTATGAAGAAACACTGGGTGATAGACAGCACACTGCTGGCAACACAGCCATTATGAAGAAACACTGGGTGATAGACAGCACACTGCTGGCAACAGCCATTATGAAGAAACACTGGGTGATAGACAGCACACTGCTGGTAACACAGCCATGATGAAGAAACACTGGGTAATAGACAGCACACTGCTGGCAACACAGCCATGATGAAGAAACACTGGGTGATAGACAGCACACTGCTGGTAACACAGCCATGATGAAGAAACACTGGGTGATAGACAGCACACTGCTGGTAACACAGCCATGATGAAGAAACACTGGGTGATAGACAGCACACTGCTGGCAACACAGCCATGATGAAGAAACACTGGTAGACAGCACAACACACTTCTGGCATCACTAGTAGTACGTGAGCTGCGAATAAACCAGTGGAGAATAAATACATAGAAGACTGATTTTAACTTAGTAATATTGTTCTTATGCTTTTAAAAGTAAAGAAAAAACAGAGAATTGTCTCTATGTTAATCAAGCTGAGGTTCTATCGTCGTTTTTGAACTACAAATAAGCTGGTCAAAAATGGAATGAAGAGTAGAATAATGAGATGTTTTCACGTTAATTAAATAAATGCGATGAAATACAAATAAACAACGTTGGGAAAAAAACACCAGAAGAATAAACAAGGTTGGGGGGGGAAAAAACCCACCAAAGGAACACAGTAATAGTCACAAAAGTATACCTTTATTTTTTCAACTCACACAGTTTAAATTTGCGTGTTAAAGGGTGTTGCTAATAACAAAGACCACCACATTTAATATTAAATATTAATAAAGCTTTTATATGCTGGGATTCGCATTTAACATGTTCAAAGCTAACTTACAGTTCAGATAGAAAGGTTTATTGATTTCCTCGACAAACTCTGGATTAGTTGTGAATTAAGTCATGGTTTGGTCACTTTAATTATTCCAGTTAATGTTTGTGTTGAGTATAATGCATAAAAGATAAGTCAAGTGTATTGTCTTCCATATATGAATTATAAGATAATGCTCGTGCGTGTTCCCAGGCTACAATTTGACCACTGCTTTTTATGTAAACAAAGTAGCCGTTACATTCTGAGCTGCGTTTATGGAATGTTTGTGGAAATATAAACACAAATGCAGTATAATGTGATCTTTTATTGGCAACGTTTCACCCACACAGTGGGCTTTTTCAAGTCACACACGGATCTGTGTGTGACTTGAAAAAGCCCACTGTGTGGGTGAAACGTTGTCAATAAAGGATCACATTATACTGCATTTGTGTTTATATTTCCATTGTGTCGGTATTTTATACCATTTATTTCCATGGAATGTTTGTGCTGTTTCAGTGTGGCTTCCAGAGGCTGCTCACTTTGTCTCATGTTAGAGCAGTTACATTGTTTGTCATGCTTAAGGGCATTTACTGTGTAGTGTGTAGGGCCTTTACTTTGTAGTGTGAAGGGCATTTACTGTGTTGGGGCATTTACTGTGTAGTGTGTAGGGGCATTTACTGTGTAGTGTGTAGGGACATTTACTGTGTAGTGTGTAGGGGCATTTACTGTGTAGTGTGTAGGGGCATTTACTGTGTAGTGTGTAGGGGCATTTACTGTGTAGTGTTTAGGGGCATTTACTGTGTAGTGTTTAGGGGCATTTACTGTGTAGTGTGTAGGGGCATTTACTGTGTAGTGTGTAGGGGCATTTACTTTGTAGTGTGTAAGGGCATTTGCTTTGTAGTGTGTAAGGGCATTTACTTTGTAGTGTGTAAGGGCATTCACATTGCCGTGTGTACGGGCATTCGCATTGTCGTGTGTAGGGGCATTCACATTGTCGTGTGTAGGGGCATTCGCATTGTCGTGTGTAGGGGCATTCGCATTGTCGTGTGTAGGAAATTCACATTGTCGTATGTAAGGGCAGTTACACTGTTTATAGTATTTAGGGGTACTTACAATGTTGTCGTACGTAGGACATTTACATTGTCTTGTGTAAAGGCATTTACTTTGATGCAATGACATCTGCAACTCAAGTGTTGCACAAGTGTCTTATTTATGAGGATATGTAGGAAAGACTGGGATTATTTACCACTAAAAATAGGCCTTACACGGGAATGAGAAATGTCAACATGATTGTTTAGCTTATTTATGGCTAGGGTTGTAAAACAAGTGAACGTGGGGGGAGTTATGAAGAGGTTTGGGATTAAAAAATGATGACTGATACAAAACGAGAGTTGTCATGGTTGCCTTTTGCTGATGACACGGTTCTTTTGGAGGATTCTGAAGAGAACATGACTCACGAAATCGTAATGACACGATTGCAAACAAACCACACCACTGGCGGGGGATAGAACCCGCGATCAGAGAGTCTCAAAACTCCAGCCCAGTGGCTAACGCGACGGTCTGGAGTTTTGAGACTGATCGCGGGTTCTATCCTCACCCGTGGTATGGTTTATTCTGAAGAGAAGTTGTAATGGTTGATGAAAGAATCTGGGAGGGTACGTAAATTAAAAGTGAACATAATCAAGAGCAATGTGATGAGATTAACATAGAATCTAGGTAATGGAAGTTGGAGAGTGTACGGAGGAAGCAAATGTGTTTAGATATTTGGGAAGAACTTTATGGATGCAAGATTGTGAAGGTACCAGAGTAGAATAATACCAACTCTGTTGTAAAGTTGTGAAACATGGGTTCTAAACACTGCAGCAAGGACGAAGCATGAGGCATTAGAGATGTGTTTGACCACAATACTTAGTGTGAATATTATGAAGAGAATTCGGAGCTTGGAGATTAGGTGCGGTGTTACTAAAAATATTCAGAGCTAAGGAGGGGTTGGACATTAAGGGTGGCTTGGACATTTAAAGATGGAGCAAAATAGGATGACAAAGTTTGTTTAAATCTGGAGTAGAGGGAAGGAGGATGTATGTGTAGTCCCAGGAGTGGATTCAAGTGAGTTGATGTGTTGTTCAAGTGTGAGCAAGGTAACATATATGAAGGGATTCGAAGGAACAGGGTAGTCAGACTTGAGTCGTGGAGGCAGGAAGCACAATGCTTGGATTCTGAAGGAGGGACTAGGATAATGCAGTTCGGAGGGTCATCCGGACTGTAATATCATCAAACTTCCGAGCCACTATCTCGGTGGGAGAGAGCCGGTGTGTTTATTGTGAGCAAATATTCTAAATTTACCTGTGACACATAACCGGAATAAAATAATTGTGAAGGATAAATACTCAACTGCTATCTTGTTAACTTCTTAGGATCTAATTCCTTGGCATTTGAGCTACCGTTTACCCTCTACCTGAAAAATGAGACACTTATGCAACATTTAGGAATCTTTACTTAGGAAACGTTTCGCCAGCCAGTGACTTCTTCAGTCCAATAGTGAGAAGAAAGGTAGACTATGAGGAAGAGTTTTAGGAAATCAGTCTCTCAGCCTGGAGCCGATGTGTTCGGTACATCAATCTTGAGAAAAGTACAGCATATGGACTGAACACACTGACTCCAGGCTGAGGGACTGATCACCTCAAATTCTCGTCTTCCACCGTTCTCCTCAGTATTGAACTGAAGAAGCCACTGGCTGGGGAAAAGGCTCCTCAGTAAAGATTCTATGTTCTGCAAGTGTCTCATTCTTAACTTGTCGGTTTTCTAAGCTGTTCTCATCACACACTGTATGATAACTATAGGGTGCACGGTAAACATGTTACTACTATTCACAGAAGAGACATCGGGTGCACAATAACTAGCCCTTGCCGTACATAGAATGCAGATGGAGTGCATGTGCATAATTAAGTAGCTTCTACCCTGCGCAGGATGGACGAAGGGTCCACAATAAACTGGCCCCTACCCTTCTTTGGAAGAATGTGGGATGTATAATAAACTAGTCCCTACCATTCACAGGATGGATACGGGGGGCACAAAAAACTAGCCCCTGTCATTCACAGGATGGATACGGGGGGCACAAAAAACTAGCCCCTGCCATTCACAGGATGGATACGGGGGGCACAAAAAACTAGCCCCTGCCATTCACAGGATGGATACGGGGTACACAAAAAAACTAGCCCCTACCATTCACAAGATGGATACGGGGTGCACAAGCTACCTGCTGCAGCAGTATAAACTTATCTAATCGATTCAGAGTTTTGTAACTTTCCATTTTCAAATATTTTGAAGAATTCTCTGCTTCATCCATGCAAGCAGGACTCAAAATCTAGCCGCGAATGACTCGCTCTTTATTAAATAGAAATAAATCTCGTATACGTTGCTATTAAAGAGTTATTAAAAACTAATCCATGAGAGTCGGCTGGGACATGCTACTCACAAGAGTAACCACCCCATTGAAATCATGGTATCTGGTTTGTTTATGAATATAGGAAGACACTTTGGCTGGCTTCCAGTATACAGTTGACTGAATTTTAATGGCATCTCTTGCTTATGAATTCGGAGGTATGGCCGGGGCAAGACAGTCTCTTGTTTTACTAGTCAGAGTTCAGAGGTTCGAGCCTCTAGCTTCTCACAAACGTGATTATGGATTTTTGTATCCAAAAATTTTGTGTAGGTTAATTACTTTTCTATTTCAATGGCCTTGGGAAGGAAAGAAGTGCAGTTTGCTGTATAGTGATTTTTAAACAAGATTTATTCAAAGAGATTAAGCCTGACTCAGAGAGTAATGTGTCTGTCTCGTGATAGGTAGACGGAGTATCGAGCAGCCAACACTCCTTGTAGGTAGCAATGATGATGATGATGATGATGATGATGATGATGATGATGATGATGATGATGATGATGATGATGATGATGATGATGATGATGATGATGAATGAACATTGTTATAGAACAGCTATTGTTTTTTTGTAACCAAACTAGTTTTTTGGGGGGAGGGGGGGGGAATAATTGGCTTTGGATGAGATGTATAAATCTATGTTTTAGTTTTTATTTAAATTATGAAGATTCTAAAGCGTACGGTTGTAAGTGTAGATCATCATGTTAGTCATAGTAAAGCTTTAAAGCCTTAAGGAGTTGTGTGTACTCACCTAGTTGTACTCACCTAGTTGAGGTTGCAGGGGTCGAGTCCAAGCTCCTGGCCCCGCCTCTTCACTGGTCGCTACTAGGTCACTCTCCCTGAACCATGAGCTTTATCGTACCTCTGCTTAAAGCTATGTATGGATCCTGCCTCCACTACATCGCTTCCCAAACTATTCCACTTCCTGACTACTCTGTGGCTGAAGAAATACTTCCTAACATCCCTGTGATTCATCTGTGTCTTCAACTTCCAACTGTGTCCCCTTGTTACTGTGTCCAGTCTCTGGAACATCCTGTCTTTGTCCACCTTGTCAATTCCTCTCAGTATTTTGTATGTCGTTATCATGTCCCCCCTATCTCTCCTGTCCTCCAGTGTCGTCAGGTTGATTTCCCTTAACCTCTCCTCGTAGGACATACCTCTTAGCTCTGGGACTAGTCTTGTTGCAAACCTTTGCACTTTCTCTAGTTTCTTTACGTGCTTGGCTAGGTGTGGGTTCCAAACTGGTGCCGCATACTCCAATATGGGCCTAACGTACACGGTGTACAGGGTCCTGAACGATTCCTTATTAAGATGTCGGAATGCTGTTCTGAGGTTTGCCAGGCGCCCATATGCTGCAGCAGTTATTTGGTTGATGTGCGCTTCAGGAGATGTGCCTGGTGTTATACTCACCCCAAGATCTTTTTCCTTGAGTGAGGTTTGTAGTCTCTGGCCCCCTAGACTGTACTCCGTCTGCGGTCTTCTTTGCCCTTCCCCAATCTTCATGACTTTGCACTTGGTGGGATTGAACTCCAGGAGCCAATTGCTGGACCAGGTCTGCAGCCTGTCCAGATCCCTTTGTAGTTCTGCCTGGTCTTCGATCGAGTGAATTCTTCTCATCAACTTCACGTCATCTGCAAACAGGGACACTTCGGAGTCTATTCCTTCTGTCATGTAGTTCACAAATGTGTGTGTGTGTGTGTGTATGTGTGTGTGTGTGTGTGTGTGTGTGTGTGTGTGTGTGTGTGTGTGTGTGTGTGTACTCACCTATTTGTACTCACCTATTTGTGGTTGCAGGGGTCGAGTCACAGCTCCTGGCCCCGCCTCTTCGCTGATTGCTACTAGGTCCTCTCTCTCCCTGCCCCATGAGCTCTATCATACCTCGCCTTAAAACTATGTATGGTTCCCGCCTCCACTACGTCACTTTCTAGGCTATTCCACGGCCTGACTACTCTATGACTGAAGAAATACTTCCTAACATCCCTTTGATTCATCTGAGTCTTCAACTTCCAATTGTGACCTCTTGTGTCTGTGTCCCTTCTCTGGAACATCCCGTCTTTGTCCACCTTGTCTATTCCGCGCAGTATTTTATATGTCGTTATCATGTCTCCCCTGACCCTCCTGTCCTCCAGTGTCGTCAGGCCGATTTCCCTCAACCTTTCTTCGTAGGACAATCCCCGTAGCTCTGGGACTAGTCTTGTTGCAAACCTTTGCACTTTCTCTAATTTCTTGACGTGCTTGACTAGGTGTGGATTCCAAACTGGTGCTGCATACTCCAGTATGGGCCTGACGTAAATGGTATACAGAGTCTTAAACGAATCCTTACTGAGGTATCGGAACGCTATCCGTAGGTTTGCCAGGCGCCCGTATGCTGCAGCAGTTATCTGATTGATGTGCGCCTCAGGAGATATGCTCGGTGTTATACTCACCCCCAGATCTTTTTCCTTGAGTGAGGTTTGCAGTCTTTGGCCATCTAAACTATATTGTGTCTGCGGTCTTCTTTGCCCTTCCCCAATCTTCATGACTTTGCATTTGGCAGGGTTAAATTCAAGGAGCCAGTTGCTGGACCAGGCTTGTAGCCTGTCCAGGTCTCTTTGTAGTCCTGCCTGATCCTCATCCGATTTGATTCTTCTCATTAACTTCGCATCATCTGCAAACAAGGACACTTCTGAGTCTATCCCTTCCGTTATGTCGTTCACATATACCAAGAACAGCACAGGTCCTAGGACTGACCCCTGTGGAACCCCGCTTGTCACAGGCGCCCACTCTGACACCTCGTCGCGTACCATGACTCGTTGTTGCCTCCCTGTCAGGTATTCTCTGATCCATTGCAGTGCCTTTCCTGTTATGTGTGCCTGATCCTCTAGCTTTTGCAGTAACCTCTTGTGAGGAACTGTGTCGAAGGCCTTCTTGCAGTCCAAAAATATGCAGTCGATCCACCCCTCTCTCTCTTGTCTTACTTCTGTCACCTTGTCATAAAACTCTAGTAGGTTTGTGACACAGGATTTTCCTTCCCTGAAACCGTGCTGGTTGTCAATTATACACTTGTTTCTTTCCAGGTGCCCCACCACTCTCCTCCTGATGATCTTCTCCATGACCTTGCATACTATACACGTTAGTGATACAGGTCTGTAGTTTAGTGCCTCATGTCTGTCTCCCTTTTTAAAAATTGGGACTACATTTGCCATTTTCCATACCTCAGGGAGTTGCCCAGTTTCAAATGATGTGTTGAAGATCTTTGTTAATGGCTCACACAATATCTCTGCTCCCTCTTTAAGGACCCATGGAGAGATGTTGTCTGGTCCCACCGCCTTTGAGGTGTCACGTTCGCATAGCAGCTTCTTCACCTCCTCCTTGGTTATATGTCAACAGCTTCGGATCAGTCTTTACTTTTGATGCTATGTCATTTTCATATTGTCTCTGAGCCTCCCTTCTTATCTGTGCATATTCGTTTCTGGCTCTTCGGCTAATTTCTTTATTTTCCTGAGTTCTCTGTCTTCTGTACCTTTTCCATTCTCTAGTACACCTAGTTTTTGCCTCCCTACACCTTTGGGTGAACCAAGGACTCGTTCTGTTCTTCCCATTATTTCTGTTTCCCTTGGGAACAAACCTCTCCT